>NW_017194035.1:0-9525 GCF_001704415.2 Capra hircus
AGGTATGCCTGTATTGCTATGAACTTTCCTCTTAGCACTGCTTTTACCCCGGGGTTTTTGGGTTGTTGTGTTTTCATTTTCATTAGTTTCTATGCATATTTTGATTTCTTTTTTGATTTCTTCTGTGATTTGTTGGTTATTCAGAAGTGTGTTGTTCAACCTCCATATGTTGGAATTTTTAATAGTTTTTCTCCTGTAATTGAGATCTAATCTTAATGCATTATGGTCAGAAAAGATGCTTGGAATGATTTCGATTTTTTTGAATTTATCAAGTTTAGATTTATGGCCCAGGATGTGATCTATCCTGGAGAAGGTTCCATGAGCACTTGAAAAAAAGGTGAAATTCATTGTTTTGGGGTGAAATGTCCTATAGATATCAATTAGGTCTAACTGATCTAATGTATCATTTAAAGTTTGCGTTTCTTTGTTAATTTTCTGTTTAGTTGATCTGTCCATAGGTGTGAGTGGGGTATTAAAGTCTCCCACTATTATTGTGTTATTGTTGATTTCCCCTTTCATACTTGTTAGCATTTGTCTTACATATTGCGGTGCTCCTATATTGGGGCATATATATTTATAATTGTTATATCTTCTTCTTGGATTGTTCCTTTGATCATTATGTAGTGGCCTTCTTTGTCTCTTTTCACAGCCTTTGTTTTAAAGTCTATTTTATCGGATATGAGTATTGCCACTCCTGCTTTCTTTTGGTCTCTATTTGCGTGGTATATCTTTTTCCAGCCCTTCACTTTCAGTCTGTATGTGTCCCTTGTTTTGAGGTGGGTCTCTTGTAAGCAGCATATAGAGGGGTCTTGTTTTTGTATCCATTCGGCCAGTCTTTGTCTTTTGGTTGGGGCGTTCAACCCATTTACGTTTAAGGTAATTATTGATAAGTATGATCCCGTTACCATTTACTTTATTGTTTTGGGTTCGGTTTATATACACCCTTTTCGTGTTTCCTGTCTAGAGAATATCCTTTAGAATTTGTTGGAGAGCTGGTTTGGTGGTGCTGAATTCTCTCAGCTTTTGCTTGTCTGTAAAGCTTTTGATTTCTCCTTCGTATTTGAATGAGATCCTTGCTGGGTACAGTAATCTGGGCTGTAGGTTATTGTCTTTCATCACTTTAAGTATGTCTTGCCATTCCCTCCTGGCCTGAAGAGTTTCTATTGAAAGATCAGCTGTTATCCTTATGGGAATCCCCTTGTGTGTTATTTGTTGTTTTTCCCTTGCTGCTTTTAATATTTGTTCTTTGTGTTTGATCTTTGTTAATTTGATTAATATGTGTCTTGGGGTGTTTCGCCTTGGGTTTATCCTATTTGGAACTCTCTGTGTTTCTTGGACTTGGGTGATTATTTCCTTCCCCATTTTAGGGAAGTTTTCAACTATTATCTCCTCAAGGATTTTCTCATGATCTTTCTTTCTGTCTTCTTCTTCTGGGACTCCTATAATTCGAATGTTGGAGCGTTTCATATTGTCCTGGAGGTCTCTGAGATTGTCCTCATTTCTTTTAATTCGTTTTTCTTGTTTCCTCTCTGATTCATTTATTTCTACCATTCTATCTTCTATTTCACTAATCCTATCTTCTGCCTCCGTTATTCTACTATTGTTGCCTCCAGAGTGTTTCTGATCTCATTTATTGCATTATTCATTATATTTTGACTCTTTTTTATTTCTTCTAGGTCCTTGTTAAACCTTTCTTGCATCTTCTCAATCCTTGTCTCTAGCCTATTTATCTGTGATTCCATTTTGATTTCAAGATTTTGGATCATTTTCACTATCAATATTCGGAATTCCTTCTCCGGTAGATTCCCTACTTCTTCCTCTTTTGTTTGGTTTGGTGGGCAACTCTCCTGTTCCTTTACCTGCTGAGTATTCCTCTGTCTCTTCATCTTGGTTATATTGCTGCGTTTGGGGTGGCCTTTTTATATTCTGGGAATTTGTGGAGTTCTCTTTATTATGGAGCTTCCTCACTTTGGGTGGGGTTCTATCAGTGGCTTGTCAAGGTTTCCTGGTTAGGGAGGCTTGTGTTGGAGTTTTGGTGGGTGGAGCTGGGTTTCTTCTCTCTGGAGTGCAATGGAGTGACCCGTAATGGGTTATGAGACATCAAAGGTTTTGGGATAATTTTGAGCTGCCTGTATATTGAAGCTCAGGGGAGTGTTCCTGTGTTGCTGGAGAATTTGCGTGGTATGTCTTGTTTTGGAATTTGTTGGCCCTTGGGTGGAGCTTGGTTTCGGTGTAGGTATGAAGGCATTAGATGGGCTCCTATTGCTTAATGTTCCCTGAATTCAAGAGTTCTCTAATGTTTTCAGGCTTTGGATTTAAGCCTCCTGCTTCTGGTTTTCAGTTTTATTTTTACAGTAGCCTCTAGACTTCTCCATCTATACAGCACCGATGATAAAACATCTAGGTTAAAGATGAAAAGTTTCTCCACATTGAGGGACACTCAGAGAGGTTCACTGAGTTATAAGGAGAAGAGAAGATGGAGGGGGTAGTTAGAGGTAACTGGAATGAGATGCGGTGAGATCAAAAGAGAAGAGAGCAAGCTAGCCAGTAGTCACTTCCTTATGTGCGCTCTATAGTCTGGACCGCTCAGAGGTATTTACAGAGTTATACGGGGAAGAGGAGAGGGAGGAAGTAGACAGAGGTGACCAGGAGGATCAGAGAGAGGAATGAGTAGGAGAGAGACAAATCCTGCCAGTAACCTGTTCCTTAGGTGTTCTCCACCGTCTGGAACACACAGAGATTCACAGAGTTGGATAGAGGAGAGATGGGGGAAAAAGAGACAGAGGCCACCTGGTGGAGAAAAAGGAGAGTCCAGAGGAGGAGAGAGTGGTCAAGCCAGTAATCTCGCTCTCAGGTAAACTGGGTAGTGAAGTTTGGGTTTTTAAATGTACAAAATTGACCACAAAAACCTAAGAGCAAAGATTAAAAATCTAGAGTAGAGGTTGGATTTTCAAAGATACAATATTAGAGAGAAGCAGAAGGAAAAAGGAAAAGAAAAAAAAGAAAGAAAAAGAATTATTAAAAACAAACAAACAAACAATCAAAAAAAAAAACCATCAACAACCATCCAAAGACTGTATATGGTGTTTGCCTTAAAAAAAAAAAAAGTCTTTTTTAAAAAACAAACAAAAAAATATAGTAATAATAGGTTATAGAAATAAAAATTAGAGGAGAAATAGAAGACTTAACAATTAAAAAAAAAGTTAGAAAAAAAAGCAAAAAAAAAAAAAAAGGAATGATTTTAAAAATATTAAAAAATATCTGGCCCTTTCTGGTGTAATGGGCCGTGTGGGATCACTTCCAAGGTGGTTCCCTCTGTTTAACTTCTTCTGTTTGCTGGTTTTTTAGGCTCACTAGTTCAGTCGCGCTGTGGGGAGGGGGGCTGCTGCAACAAATAGCACTGTCGTGTGCACACAGTATCTCTGCCCGCTTGACCTGTCCTTTCTCGCGGCGCACAAACCGCTCCGGCTCTAGGATGCTCAGCCGGGAACCGTCTGGGGCCGGCCCTAGGCTGCGTGCACTTCCCCGGTCCAAGCCGCTCAGGTTCGGCGCTCAGGCAGCCCTCAGAGGCACAGATTCGGCTGGACTGCGCTTTGTGCCCTTCCCAGGTCCGAGTAGCTCAGGAGTTTGGCGAGCGCGATCGCCGCGGCTTGTCACCTTTTCTGCCGCTGCTGCTCAGCTTTCTGGGTGGACCGCTGGCGCACCCCGTGAGGCAGATTGTGACTGTCCAGCACCCCCAGAAGTCTTAGCAAAGGAGCTGCTTGCAGTTAGGTAAGTAAAGTCTCTCCGGGTCTGCAATTGCCCCTTTCCAGTCCTTACGGCTCTGGCTGCCTGTCCCCGGCGGGGATGGTCTGCAGCCGGCTTTTCCGTTCCGTCCTTTGTTCTGTGCTCGGTCCTGGCGGTGTCTTATGTTCGAGCTTTTCGCGTGGTAGCTATCCCACAGTCTGGTTTGCTAGCCCAAGTTAGATCGTTCTGGTTGCGCGTGGGGCGTTCCTGCCCGATTCTTACAAAGCTCTGCAGCCCGCGCCTCCCGCGTCCCTGCCCTGCCCCCACTTCCCAGTGGCGGATGCAGGCGTCTGTGCTGCTTTTCCGCTGGGGAGTTACTGTTGGGCTTGTAATCTGTTGGTTTTAATTATTTATCTATTTTTCCTTCCTGTTATGTTGCCCTCTGTGTTTCCAAGGCTCGCCACAGACTCGGCAGGGAGAGTGTTTCCTGGTGTTTGGAAACCTCTCTTCTTAAAATTCCCTTCCCGGGACGGAGCTCCCTCCCCACCTCCTTTGTCTCCTTTTTCGTCTTTTATATTTTTTCCTACCTGTTTTTGAAGACAATGGTCTGCTTTTCTGGTTGCCTGATGTCCTCTGCCAGCCTACAGAAGTTGTTTTGTGAAGTTTGCTCGGCGTTGAAATGTTCTTTTGAGGAATTTGTGAGGGAGAAAGTGGTCTTCCCGTCCTATTCCTCCGCCATCTTTCCCTCCTCCCCCCTCTTTCATTTCTTTTTCATTTATTTCTGCTCAGATCTTTGTGATTTCTTTCCTTCTACTAATTTTTGTTTGTTTTTTCTTTTTCCAGTTGTTTTAGGTGTAAAGTTAGGTTGTCTATTCGATGTTTTTCTTATTTCTTGTAGGTAGGTAGGATTGTATTGCTATAAAAGTCCCTCTTAGAACTGTTTTTGCTGAATCCCATAGGTTTTGAGTTGTTGTGTTTTCATTGTCATTTGTTTCTAGAAAAATTTTTTTTTTATCTTTTGATTTCTTCAGTTCCATATGCACTTGAGAAGATGTATTCTGCATTTGGTTGGAATGTCCTGAAGATATCAATGAGATTCGTCTCATCTAATGCATCATTTAAGACTTCCGTTTCCTTTTTTAATTTTCTGTTTTGATGATCTATCCATTAGTGTGAGTGGGGTGTTGAAGTCTCCTACTTTTATTGTGTTACTGTCAATTGCTCTTTTATGTCTGTTAGTGTTTGATTTATGTACTGAGGTGCTCTTATGGGTGCATAGATATTTACAATTGTTAAGTCTTCCTTTCGGATTGATCCCTTGATCATTATGTAGTATCCTTCCTTATTTCTTATAATCTTCTTTATCTTAAGGTCTATTTTTCTGATATGAGGATTGCTACTTCAGATTTCTTTTGCTTCCCATTTGCATGGAATATATTTTTCCATCCTCTCACTTTCAGTCTGTATGTGTCTTTAGGTCTGAAGTTGATGGCACCCCTCCAGTACTCTTGCCTGGAAAATCCCATGGATGGAGGAGCCTGGTAGGTTGCAGTCCATGGGGTCGCTAAGAGTCAGACACGACTGAACAACTTCCCTTTCACTTTTCACTTTCATGCATTGGAGAAGGAAATGGCAACCCACTCCAGTATTCTTGCCTGGAGGATCCCAGGGACAGGGGAGCCTAGTGGGCTGCTGTCTATGGGGTCACACAGAGTCGGACACGACTGAAGCGACTTAGTAGCTTAGCAGACAGCGTATATGTGGATCTTGTTTTTGTATCCATTCAGCCAGTCTGTGTCTTTTGGTTGGCACATTTAATCCATTTACATTTGAAGTAATTATTGATATATATGTTCCTATTATCATTTTCTTAATTGTTTGGGGTTGATTTTATAGATAATTTTTTTTCTTGTATTTCTTGGCTATGTAAGTCCCTTTAACATTTGTTGTAAAACTGGTTTTGGTGGTACTGAATTCTCTTAACTTTTGCTTATCTGAAAAGCTTTTTATTTTTCCATCAATTTTGAATGAGATCCTTGCCTGTAATCTTGGTTGTAGATTTTCCCCCTTTCAATACTTTAAATATATCCTGCCATTCCTTTCTGGCCTGCAGAGTTTCTGCTGAAAGATAAGCTGTTAAGTGTATGGGATTTCCCTTGTATGCTACTTGTTGCTTCTCTCTTGCTGCTTTTAATATTCTTTCTTTGTGTTTAGTCTTTGTTTAGTATATGTCTTGACAGGTTTCTCCTTGGGTTTATCCTTTATGGGACTCTTTGTGCCTCTTGGACTTGATTGACTATTTCTTTTTCCATTTTGGGGAAATTTTCAACTATAATCTCTTCAAAAATTTTCTCATACCCTTTCTTTTTCTCTTCTTCTTCTGGAACCCCTATAATTTGAATGTTGGTGTGTTTGATATTGTCCCAGAGGTCTCTGAGACTGTCTCCAGTTCTTTTCATTCTTTTTACCTTATTCTGGTCTTCAGAAGTTATTTCCACCATTTTATCTTCCAGCTCACTGATTCATTCTTTTGCTTCAGATATTCTGCTATTGATTCCTTGTAGAGTACTTTTAATTTCAGTAATTATGCTGTTTGTCTCTGTGTGTTTATTTTTTAATTCTTTTAGGTCTTTGTTTATTGATTCTTGCATTTTCTCCATTTTGTTTTCAAGGTTTTTGATCATCTTTACCATCATTATTCTGAGTTCTTTTTCAGGTAGTTTGCCTGTTTCCTCTTTATTTATTTGGACTTCTGTGTTTCTAGTTGGTTCCTTCATTTGTGTAATATTTCTCTGCCTTTTCATCATTTTTTTCATAACTTGTTGTGTTTGAGGTCTCCTTTTCCCAGGCTTCAAAGCTGAATTCTTTCTTCGTTTTAGTTTCGGCCCTCCTAAGGTTGGTCCAGTGGGTTGTGTAAGCCGTAGGGTAAGTTTTGTGCTGAGGTTTTGTTTGTTTGTTTTTCCTCTGATAGGCAAGGCTGAGTGAGGTGGTAATTCTACCTGCTGATGATTTGGTTTTATTTTTGTTTTGTTTGTTTGTTTAGACGAGGCATCTTGCACAGGATGCTACTGGTGGTTGGGTGATGCCAGGTCTTGTATTAAAGTGGTTTCCTTTATGTGAGTTCTCACTATTTGATACTCCCCAGGGTTAGTTTTCTGATAGTCTAGGGTCTTGAAGTCAGTGCTCCCACTCCAAAGGCTCAGGGCTTGATCTCTCTCCAAAAGACCAGGCTAGGTCCAATCTACCAAGAGGAATTTCACCTGAAATGAAAGGGCCTTTCCTTGAGTTCAAAAGCCAGTGCACAAGAACAGAATGGAGATCTCTGACTCAACAGAAACTCAGGCTCAGTGCCAGCGGCCTAACCCCAGCCCCATTCTCTTTATCACTACTGTCTTGTTAAAGAACTTTTTTTTATCATCGCAAATGAGAACCCCATACACATTAAACAATAACTCCCTATTTCCTTCTCCCTCCACTAACCACAAGTCTGCTTTCTATCTCTATGGTTTGTCACTCTGGATATTTTATATTATTGGAATAATATAGTATGAAACATTTGTGTCTAATTTCTTTCTCATAGAATAGTTTGCAAGGTTCAGCCATGTTGTAGCATACATCATTGGTTCATTCCTTTATGAGTGAATAATATTCCATTATATGGTGTTATATAAATAAGCCAAACATATCCTCTAAGAAATGTACTCTAAGAAATGTAGATTGCTTATTTCTTTATTGTAAGCTGAGATCTGATAGCTCAGAAGCCTGCTAGAACCAAACTCAAAATTTTATATATCTAGTCATTTAAAAAATAGCCCAAAGAAGCAGGTTTTCACTCAAGAGCCTGCTTGTTTTGCATACTACGTAAGACCTCACTGAAAACAGTTACTCACTGCTAAGATAGCACCTTATAGTTATAAGGCCCAAGCTGCTGTCCACTTCATAGTTCCTGGACCTAGAGACTTCTTATTGTGCTTCTGAGTGACATCACCTACTTATGTAGGTCATCTCTGTACTCCCTCTCTCCTTTGGAGTTTCTGTGCTTTCGTCCTCTTACCAATAGCTATCCTTATACTATAGCCTCTTGGAAAACTTCTGCTGTGAGGTACTTCCCCCACATGCAAACCTGTCAAAGTATCACCCAATAAAGCTTGTATGTGCTACTGCCAATTTGTGGTCAGGTCTTTTTCCTGTATCAGTCCGTATATTGAGCCCTTATGCCTAGATATTACCACACTTTGTTTATCCGTTCATTCATTGATACACATTTGGTTTGTTTCTACTTTGGGCTGTTGTGACTAGTGCTGCTGTGAACATTTATGTACAAGGTTTTGTTTAATCATCTGTTTTCAGTTCTTTTGGTATATATCTAGCAATGGGGATTACTGAGTCATGTAGTAATTGAATATTTAATTTTTTGAGGGCACATCAAAATGTTTTCCACAGTGGCTTTATCATTTTACATTCTTATCAGTAGCATATGAGGTTTCTGGTCTCCACATTCTAAACATTATGTGTTCAGCTCAGTTCAGTTCAGTCGCTCAGTCATGTCCGACTCTTTGTGACCCCATGAATCACAGCAGGCCAAGCCTCCCTGTCCATCACCAACTCCCGGAGTTCACTCAGACTCATGTCCATCGAGTCAGTGATGCCATCCAGCCATCTCATCCTCTGTCGTCCCCTTTTCCTCCTGCCCCCAATCCCTCCCAGCATCAGAGTCTTTTCCAATGAGTCAACTCTTCTCATGAGGTGGCCAAAGTACTGGAGCTTCAGCTTTAGCATCATTCCTTCCAAAGAAATCCCAGGGTTGATCTCCTTCAGGATGGACTGGTTGGATCTCCTTGCAGTCCAAGGGACTCTCAAGAGTCTTCTCCAACAACACAGTTCAAAAGCATCAACTCTTCAGTGCTCAGCCTTCTTCACAGTCCAACTCTCACATCCATACATGACCTCAGGAAAAACCATAGCCTTGACTAGACGGACCTTAGTCGGCAAAGTAATGTCTGCTGCTTTTGAATATACTGTCTAGATTGGTCATAACTTTTCTTCCAAGGAGTAAGCGTCTTTTAATTTCATGGCTGCAGTCACCATCTGCAGTGGTTTTGGAGCCCCCCAAAATAAAGTCTGACACTGTTTCCACTGTTTCCCCATCTATTTCCCATGAAGTGATGGGACCGGATGCCATGATCATTTTCTGAATGTTGAGCTTTAAGCCAACTTTTTCGCTCTCCTCTTTCACTTTCATCAAGAGGCTTTTTAGCTCCTCTTCACTTTCTGCCATAAGGGTGGTGTCATCTGCATATCTGAGGTTATTGATATTTCTCCGGCAATCTTGATTCCAGCTTGTGATTCTTCCAGTCCAGCGTTTCTCATGATGTACTCTGCATATAAGTTAAATAAGCAGGGTGACAATATGTGTTAGTTTAAAAAAATTATTTTGGCCATTTTGGTAATATAAAGTGATATCTCATTTTAGTTTTGATTTTCCTGTGCCTATTGGCCATTTGTTTATCTTATTTGTAGAAAGGTCCATCTGTTCAAACCCTTTGAACATTTGTGGTTGTTTGATTGGTTGTTTGGTTTTGTTGCTTGGGTTTTTTCCTGTTGTTTTCTTGAGCTAATCTGTAGCTTTAACTCTTACTTTTAGGTTTGTGATCCACACTGAATTAATTTTTATATGTTGTGTGAGGAGTAGGTATTCACTCTTTTGCATGTAGATATCTAGTCTTACTTAAAGATTATTCTTCTTGCCTTTGAATTGTTTTGGCATCCTACTTGAAAATCAGTAATCATACATATTAA
>NW_017194036.1:0-9524 GCF_001704415.2 Capra hircus
ACAGTTTTCTTGGGTTGCAGCAAGGGTGTGAACGACCCTTTGGATGTTCCAGAGGTTAGGCTCTGATTAGCCTCGAGACGCCTCAGCACGAATGGGCCTCATCTCCCTGCAGGGGACAAACCTCCTGGATTTTCTCGCGTTGCGGCATGTGCTCTTGACTTACGACGTGGACCTCATGGACTCGCTCTGGTGGCCTCAGGAAAGGCCAGTCCCCATGCGAGTTGCTCGGGGGCATCTCGGGATTCCTCTCCTGTAGATGCTGTGGATTAAGAGCTTGTGTGGATTCGGTGCCGGAACCTGAGGATTACTCTCCAGTGCTGACATGGAACTTGGGGTACTTCTGGAGTCTCCCCAGGGGAGTCAGTCCTCGTCTCGAGTGGGGGCATGCACGTGCTCTTTCCTCCCGAGCTGTAACAGCAGTGTCACGCTTTCCTTGGCGTGGATCAAGGGATCTGTGGCTTTCCCACGAGGCTTTCCACGAGGCTTTCCCAAAGTCTTTCCACGAGTTCAGGGTCGTGACACCATTCCAGAGTCCCCCAGATGTCTCAGTCCATTCCAGGGAAACCTGTTTTCCCTGCACTGCCTCGACTTTCAAGCCAGGGTCGACTTTCACCACGGTGGCACGTGGGACAGCCCTGTGGGAAAGCCTCGTGGGAAAGTCTCATGGGAAAGCCTCGAGGGAAAGCCACAGATCCTTGAACCAGGCGAAGGGAAGAGTGACACTGCTGCTACAGCTCGGGAGGAAAGCACACGTGCATGCCCCCACTCGAGACGAGGACTGACTCCCGTGGGGAGACTCCAGAAGTACCCCAAGATCCATATCAGCACTGGAGAGGAATCCTCTGGTTCTGGCACGGACTCCAAACAAGGTCTTAGGACCCGGCATCGACGGGAGAGGAATCCTGAGAGGCCACCGTGCAACTCGCATGGGTACTGGCATTTCCTCAGGCCAACAGAGCGGTTCCCTGAGGTCCCCGTCATAGGTCGAGAGCACCTGCGGCAACTTGAGAAAATCCAGGTGGTTGTCCCTTCCAGGAGAGATGGGCCGATTTCCGCTGGGGCGTCTCGAGGCTAATCACACTTAAGCTCTGGAATTTCCAAAGAGTCCTTCACACCTTGCTGCAACTCAAGAAGTTCCCCCACATACCCGTCTCCACTCGAGAGGAGGCACGAGAGTCCCGCCCACATCCAGAGGAGCCCCGTTTCCGTCTCATAGCTCGAGAGGAGGGATCCTTTCCCAGCGTGATAACGAAAGAATTCTCGGGAGTCACTCTCCACAGGAAAGGCGAGAGGAACTCCCTGTCATGCCACCATTCCCAGAGTCCCCCAGATGTCTCAGTCAATTCCAGGAAATCCTGTTTTCCCTGCACTGGCCTCGACTTTCAAGCCGATGATCAACTCACACCATGGTGTTACGTGGGACAGCCCTGTGGGAAAGCCTCGAGGATAGCCTCGTGGGAAAGCCTCGTGGAAAGCCTCATGGGAAAGCCTCAATGGAAAAGCCACAGATCCCTTGATCCCACCGCGAAGGGAAGTGCCAAACAGCTGCCACAGCTATGGAGGAAAGCGCACGTGCATACCCCTCTCGAGACGAGGACTGACTCCCCTGGGGTGACTCCAGAAGTACCCCAAGATCCATGTCAGCACTGGAGAGGAATCCTCAGGTTCCGGAACCGACTTCACACTAGGTCTTAGGCCCCGGCATCGACGGGAGAGGAATCCCGAGAGGCCCCGAGCAACTCGCATGTGGACTGGCCTTTCCTGAGGCCACCAGAGCGGGTCCCTGAGGTCCCCGACGAAAGTCGAGAGCACCTGTCCCACCTCGAGAAAATCCAGGAGGTTCTACCCTCCAGGCTAGATGAGGCCCATTTCCGCTGAGGCGTCTCGACACTAATCACACCTAACCTCTGGAACTTCCAACGGGTCCTTCACACCCTTGCTGCAACTCAAGAAGTTCCCTGACATACCCGTCTTCACTCGAGAGGAAGCACGAGAGTCCCGCCCACATCCAGAGGAGCACCGTTTCCGCCTCCTAGCTCGAGAGGAGGGATCCTTTCCCTGCGTGGTCGGGAAAGAATTTCCGGCGTTCCCGTCGCATTTCAATCGGACGCGCAATCCAAGGGAAAGGCGAGAGGAACTCCAGGGTCGTGCCACCATTCCCAGAGTCCCCCAGATGTCTCAGTCCGTTCCAGGGAAACCTGTTTTCCCTGCACTGCCTCGACTTTCAAGCCGAGGATCGACTCACACCCCCGTGGCACGTGGGACAGCCCTGCGGGACAGCCCTGTGGGAAAGCCTCGTGGGAAAGCCTCGAGGGAAAGCCACAGATCCCTTGACCCACGCGAAGGGAAGCGCGACACTGCTGCTACAGCTCGGAAGGAAACAGCACGTTCATGCCCCCACTGGAGACGAGGACCGACTCCATGAGGAAACTCCAGAAGTACCCCAATATTCATGTCGGCACTGGAGAGGAATCCTCAGGTTCTGGCACCGACTACACACAAGGTCTTAGGCCCCGGCATCGACGGGAGAGGAATCCCGAGAGGACCCCGAGCAACTCGAATGGGGACTGGCCTTTCCTGAGGCCACCAGAGCGGGTCCCTGAGGTCCCCGTCGTAAGTCGAGAGCACCTGCCGCAACTCGAGAAAATCCAGGAGGTTCTCCCCTCCAGGCGAGATGAGGCCCATTTCCGCTGAGGCGTCTCGAGGCTATTCACACCTAACCTCTGGAACTTCCAAAGGGTCCTTCACACCCTTGCTGCAACTCAAGAAGTTCCCCGACATACCCGTCTCCACTCGAGAGGAAGCACGAGAGTCCCGCCCACATCAAGAGGAGCCCTGTTTCTGCCTGCTAGATCAATGGAGGGATCCTTTACCTGCGTGCTCGGGAAAAAATTCCCGGCATTTCCCTCGCATCTCAAGAGGAGGCTCTCTCCACAGGAAAGGTGAGAGGAACTCCAGCGTCGTGCCACCATTCCCAGAGTCCCCCAGATGTCTCAGTCCATTCCAGGGAACCTGTTTTCCCTGCACTGCCTAAACTTTCAAGCCGAGGATCGACTCACACCACGGTGGCACGTGGGACAGCCCTGTGGGAAAGCCTCGTGGGAAAGCCTCGAGGGAAAGCCACAGATCCCTTGATCCATGCGAAGGGAAGCGTGACACTGCTGCTAAAGCTCGAGAGGAAAGCGCACGTGCAGGCCCCCACTCGAGACGAGGACTGACTCCCCTGGGGAGACTCAGAAGTACCCCAAGTTCTATGTCAGCACTGGAGAGGAATCCTCAGGTTCCGGAACAGCCTCCACACAAGGTCTTAGGCCCTGGCATCGACGGGAGAGGAATCCCGAGTGGCCCCCGAGCAACTCGCATGGGGACTGGCCTTTCCTGAGGCCACCAGAGCGGGTCCCTGAGGTCCCCGTCGTAAGTCGAGAGCAGCTGCCGCAACTCGAGAAAATCCAGGAGGTTCTCCCCTCCAGGCGAGATGAGGCCCATTTCCGCTGAGGCCTCTCGAGGCTAATCACATTTAACATGTGGAAATTCCAAAGTGTAATTCACACCCTTGCTGCAACTCAAGAAGTTCCCCGACATACCTGTCTCCACTCGAAAGGAAGCACGAGAATACAGCCCACATCCAGAGGAGCCACGTTTTCGCCTCCTAGCTCGAGTGGAGGGATCCTTTCCCTGCGTGGTGGGGAAAGAATTCACAGCGTTCCCGTCGCATCACAAGAGGAGGCGCTCTCCACAGGAAAGGCGAGAGGAACTCCAGGGTCGTGCCACCATTCCCATAGACCCCAGATGTCTCAGTCCATTCCAGGGAAACCTGTTTTCCCTGCACTGCCTCGACTTTCAAGCCGAGGATCGAGTCACACCACGGTGGCACGTGGGATAGCCCTGTGGGAAAGCCTAGTGGGAAAGCCTCGTGGGAAAGCCTCGAGGGAAAGCCACAGATCCCTTGATCCCCGCGAAGGGAAGAGCGACACTTCTGCTACAGCTCGGAAGGATAGCGCACGTGCATGCCACCGCTCTAGACGAAGACTGACTCCCCTGGGGAGACTGCAGAAGTACCCCAAGATCCATGTCAGCACTGGAGAGGAATGCTCAGGTTCGGGCACTGTTCCACACAAGATCTTAGGCCCCAACATCGACAGGAGATGAAACCCGAGAGGCCCCGAGTAACTCGCATGGGGACTGACCTTTCTTGAGGCCACCATAGCGGGTCACTGTGGTCCCCGTCGTAAATCGAGAGCACATGCCGCAACTCGAGAAAATCCAGGAGGTTCTCCCCTCCAGGCGAGATGAGGCCCATTTCCGCTGAGGCGTCTCGAGGCTATTCACACCTAACCTCTGGGAATTCCAAAGGGTCCTTCACACCCTTGCTGCAACTCAAGAAGTTCCCCGACATACCCGTCTCCACTCGAGAGGAAGCTCGAGACTCCTGCCCACATCCAGAGGAGCCCCGTTTCCGCCTCTTAGCTCGAGAGGAGGGATCCTTTCCCTGCGTGGTGGGGAAAGAATTCCCCGCGTTCCCGTCGCATCTCAAGAAGAGGCGATCTCCACAGGAAAGGCGAGAGGAACTCCAGCGTCGTACCACCATTCCCCGAGACCCCAGATTTCTCAGTCCATTCCAGGGAACCTGTTTTCCCTGCACTGCCTCGACTTTCAAGCCGAGGATGGACTCACACCATGGTGGCACGTGGGACAGCTCTGTGGGAAAGCCTCCTGGGAAAGCCTCCTGGGAAAGCCTCCTGGGAAAGCCTCGATTGAAAGCCACAAATCCCTTGATCCACGCGAATGGAAGCGCGACACTGCTGCCACAACTCGGGAGGAAAGCGCACGTGCATGCTCCCTCTCGAGATGAGGACTGACTCCCCGGGGGAGACTCCAGATGTACCCCAAGATCCATGCCAGCACTGGAGAGGAATCCTCAGGTTCCGGCACCGACTCCACACAAGGTCTTAGGCCCTGGCATCGAAGGGAGTAGAATCCGGAGAGGCCCCCGAGCAACTCGCATGGGGTCTGGCCTTTCCTGAGGCCACCAGAGCGGGTCCCTGAGGTCCCCGTCGAAAGTCGAGAGCACATGCCGCAACTCGATAAAATCCAGGAGGTTCTCCCCTCCAGGCGACATGAGGCCCATTTCCACTGAGGCGTCTCGAGGCTAATCACATCTAACATCTGGAACATCCAAAGGGTCTTTCACACCCTTGCTGTAACTCAAGAAGTTCCCCGACATACCCGTCTGCACTCGAGAGGAAGCACGAGAGTTCTGCCCACATCCAGAGGAGCCCCGTTTCCGCCTCCTAGCTCGAGAGGAGGGATCCATTCCCTGCGTGGTCGGGAAAGAATTCCCGGCGTTCCCGTCGCAACTCAAGAGGAGGCCCTCTCAACAGGAAAGGCGAGAGGAACTCCAAGATCGCGACACCATTTCCAGAGTCCCCCAGATGTCTCAGTCCATTCCAGGGAAACCTGTTTTCCCTGCACTGCCTCGACTTTCAAGCCGAGGATCGACTCACACCACGGTGGCACGTGGGACAGCCCTGTTGGAAAGCTTCGTGGGAAAGCCTCCTGGGAATGCCTCCTGGGAAAGCCTCGATGGAAAGCCACAGATCCCTTGATCCACGCGAATGGAAGCGCCACACTGCTGCCAAAACTCGGGAGGAAAGCGCACGTGCATGCCCCCACTCGAGATGAGGACTGACTGCCCGGGGGAGACTCCAGAAGTACCCCAAGATCCATGTCAGCACTGGAGAGGAATCCTCAGGTTCCAGCACCGAATCCACACAAGGTCTTAGGCGCCGGCATCGAAGGGAGAGGAATCCCGAGAGGCCCACAAGCAACTCGCATGGGGCTCTGGCCTTTCCTGAGGCCACCAGAACGGGTCCCTGAGGTCCCCGTTGTAAGTTGAGAGCACCTGCCGCAACTCGAAAAAATCCTGGAGGTTATCCCCTCCAGGCGAGATCAGGCCTATTTCTGCTGAGACGTCTCGAGGCTAATCACATCTAACATCTGGAACTTCCAAAGGGTCCTTCACACCCTTGCTGCAATTCAAGAAATTCCCCGAAATACCCGTCTCCACTCGAGAGGAAGCACGAGAGTCCCGCCCACATCCAGAGAATCCCCGTTTCCCCTCCTAGCTCGAGCGGAGGGATCCTTTCCCTGCCTGTTCGGGAAAGAATTCCCGGCGTTCCCATCGCATCTCAAGAGGAGGCGCTCTCCACAGGAAAGGCGAGAGGAAATCCAGGGTCGTTCCACCATTCCCAGAGTCTCCCAGATGTCTCAGTCCATTCCAGGGAAACCTGTTTTACCTGCATTGCCTCGACTTTCAAGCCCATGATCGACTCACACCACCGTGGCACGTGGGACAGCCCTGCGGAACAGCCCTGTGGGAAAGCCTCGTGGGAAAGCCACAGATCACTTGATCCACGCGTAGGGAAGCGTGACCACGCTGCTGCACCTCGGGAGAAAAGCGCACGTGCATTCCCCCTCTCGAGACGAGGACTGACTCCCCTGGGGAGACTCCAGAAGTACCCCAAGATCCATGTCACCACTGGTGAGGAATCCTCAGATTCCGGGACTGACTCCACACAAGGTCTTAGGCCCCAGCATCGAAGGGAGAGGAATCCCGAGAGGCCCCCGAGCAACTCGCATGGGAACTGGCCTTTCCTGAGGCCACCAGAGCGGGTCCCTGAGGTCCCCGTAGTAAGTTGAGAGCACCTGCTGCAACTCGAGAAAATCCAGGAGGTTCTCCCCTCCAGGCGAGATGAGGCCCATTTCCGCTGAGGGGTCTCGAGGCTAATCACACCTAACCTCTGGAACTCCCAACGGGTCCTTCACACCCTTGTGCAACTCAAGAAGTTCCCCAACATACCCGTCTCCACTCGAGAGGAAGTACGCGATTCCCGCCCACATCCAGAGGAGCCCCGTTTCAGCCTTCTAGCTCGAGAGGAGGGATCCATTCCCTGCATGGTCGGGAAAGAATTCCCGGCGTTTCCGTCGCATCTCAAGAGGAGGCGCTCTCCACAGAAAAGGCGAGAGGAACTCCAGGGTCGTGCCACCATTCCCAGAATCCCCCAGATGTCTCAGTCCATTCCAGGGAAACCTGTTTTCCCTGCACTGCCTCCACTTTCAAGCCGAGGATCGACTCACACCACGGTGGCACGTGGGACAGCCCTGTGGAAAGCTTCGTTGGAAAGCCCCGTGGGAAAGCCTCATGGGAAAGCCCCGAGGGAAAGCAACAGATCCCTTGATCCAAGCGAAGGGAAGCGTGACACTGCTACTAGAGCTCGAGAGGAAAGCGCAGCTGCAGGCCCCCACTCGAGACGAGGACTGACTCCCCTGGGGAGACTCAGAAGTACCCCAAAATCCATGTCAGCACTGGAGAGGAATTCTCAGGTTCCGGCACCGACGCCACACAAGGTCTTAAGCTAGCGTGACACTGCTGCTACAGCTCGAGAGGAAAGCTCACGTGCAGGCCCCCACTCGAGACGAGGACTGACTCCCCTGGGGAGACTCAGAAGTACCCCAAGATCCATGTCAGCACTGGAGAGGAATGCTCAGGTTCCGGCACCGACTCCACACAAGGTCTTAGGCCCCGACTTCGACGGGAGAGGAATCCCGAGAGGCCCCCGTGCAAGTCGCATGGGGACTGGCCTTTCCAGAGGCCACCAGAGCGGGTACCTGAGGTCCCCGTCGTAAGTCGAGAGCACCTGCCGCAACTCGAGAAAATCCAGGAGGTTCTCCCCTCCAGGCGAGATGAGGCCCATTTCCGCTGAGGCGTCTCGAAGATATTCACATCTAACCTCCGGTACTTCCAAAGGGTCCTTCAGACCCTTTTTTGCAACTCAAGAAGTTCCCCGACATACCCGTCTGCACTTGAGAGGAAGCACGAGAGTCCCGCCCACATCCAAAGGAGCCCCGTTTCCGCCTCCTAGCTCGACGGACGGATCCTTTCCCTGCGTGCTCGGGAAAGAATTCCCGGCGTTTCCGTCGCAACTCAAGAGGAGGCGCTCTCCACAGGAAAGGCGAGAGAAACTCCAGGGTCGTGCCACCATTTCCAGAGTCCACCAAATGTCTCAGTCCATTCCAGGGAAACCTGTTTTCCCTGCACTGCCTCCACCTTCAAGCCGAGGATCGACTCACACCGCGGTGGCACGTTGGACAGCCCTGTGGGAAAGCCTCAGGGGAAAGCCTCGTGGGAAAGCCTCGAGGGAAAGCCACAGATCCCTTGATCCACGCGAAGGGAAGCGTGACACTGCTGCTACAGCTCGGGAGGAAAGCGCACGTGCATGCCCCCACTCGAGACGAGGACTGACTCCCCTGGGAGATTCCAGAAGTACCCTAAGATACATGTCAGCACTGGAGAGGAATCCTCAGGTTCCGGCACATACTCCACACAAGATCTTAAGCCCCGGGCATCGGACTGGAGAGCAATCCGAAGAGGCCCCCCGAGGGAACTTGCATGGGGACTGGCCTTTCCTGAGGCCACCAGAGCGGGTCCCTGAGGTCCCCGTCGTAAGTCGAAAGCACCTGCCACAACTCGAGATAATCCAGGAGGTTCTCCCCTCCAGGCGAGATGAGGCCATTTCCGCTGAGGCATCTCGAGGCTAATCACATCTGACATCTGGAATTTCCAAAGGGTCCTTCACACCATTGCTGCAACTCAAGAAGTTCCCCGACATACCCGTCTGCACTCGAGAGGAAGCACGAGAGTCCCGCCCACATCCATAGGAGCCACGTTTCCGCCTCCTAGCTTGAGAGGAGGGATCCTTTCCCTGCGTGTGGGAAAGAATTCCCGGAGTTCCCGTCGCATCTCAAAGAGGAGGCGCTCTCCACAGGAAAGGCGAGAGGAACTCCAGGGTCGTGCCACCATTCCCAGATTCCCCCAGATGTCTCAGTCCATTCCAGGGAAACCTGTTTTCCCTGCACTGCCTCGACTTTCAAGCCGAGGATCGACTCACACCACGGTGGCACTTGGACAGCCCTGTGGGAAGCCGTGGGAAAGCCTCGTGGGAAAGCAAAGCACAGATCCCTTGATCCAGCGAAGGAAGCGCGACACTGCTGCTACAGCTCGGGAGGAAAGCACACGTGCATGCCCCCACTCGAAATGAGGACTGACTCCCTAGGGAGACTCCAGAAGTACCCAAGATCCATGTCAGCACTGAGAGGAATCCTCAGGTTCCGGCACTGACTCCGCACAAGATCTTAGGCCCGGCATCGAAGGGAGAGGAATCCGAGAGGCCGCGAGCAATTCGCATGGGGACTGCCTTTCCTGAGGCCACCAGAGCGGGTCCCTGAGGTCCCCGTCGTAAGTCAAGAGCACCTGCCGCAACTCGAGAAAATCCAGGAGGTTCTCCCCTCCAGGCGAGATGAGGCCCATTTCCGCTGAGGCGTCTCGAGGCTAATCACACCTAACCTCTGGAACTTCCAAAGGGTCCTTCACACCCTTGCTGCAACTCAAGAAATTCCCCGACATACCCCGTTCCACTCGAGAGGAAAGCACGAGATTCCCGCCCTCCCCCAGAGGAGACCGTTTC
>NW_017194037.1:0-9524 GCF_001704415.2 Capra hircus
TGATCGTGCTTCAGGGGAAGAAGAGGCAGCCACCCAGTGTGTGTTTGCAAGCCAGCCACCCAGTGTGTGTTTGCAAGCCTGTATTTGGAAGAAACTGGTTAGCTCCTTCAAGGGGAGACCTCCAGGTCTGCTCAGAGGACGGAAATTCCAGAGGCAGCACCATGCATCTCCGCCTGTCCTTTCTGAGCCTTGGAAAGACATGCCTAGCTTATAGCGGTATTGCTCATGAAGAAGCACGATGCAGGAATGTGTCAGACATGACTGGGTGCCTTCCTGGGTTCAGGCTCCGTGAGGGGCCTTTCCACTCAAAGTAGGTCCCATGCCCCTTGGGGAGGAAGTGGGGCCCGCTTGCCTCCAAATTGCCAAAGGCTGGAACAAAAGCTAGTTCTATCAGAGGTAAGAAAAGAGCAATTGGATGGATGTGGAAGCTGTTGCTGGCGCACTGCTTCAGGCCCCCCACCCCTCCGCCCCGAGAGAAACAGGCGCCCTGTGGCCCTAGGTCCTGGATGCAGTTTCACACATAGAATGTGTCCCCATAGGAGCCAAAGAATTTTCCTGACAGACCTAGCTCACTAGAGCTCTCCTACAGAGCAAAGGGGATGGGACAGATGTGTGGGCTGTGGGCTCTGCCTTTCCCTGGGAGTGTGGAGCCGCTCCTATGGCCCCCGGGCTCCAGGGGAAGTTGCCCTGAATAATGACCTCCAAGAAGCGCTTTTCCAACTGGCTGAGACGTGGAGTTCTCAGGATGCAGGGAAAGCGAGTGTCCTTCGGGGAAGCAAAAGGTAGTCACCTGTTATCATGACTTACTAGAATAGTAGGTACCTTCTCCGGTTGGGCAGAGGCCTTCCCTACCTGATCTGAAAAAGAAAATGAAGTAGCTCGCTGATTTGAGAAATAATTCCCAGACTTGGTTTCCAACCAGTATAGAATCCGACAATGGCCCTGTCTTTGTAGCCGCGTTAATTAACAGGTATGTGAAGCTCTAAATATCAGTGGAAATTACATACAGCATATAGGCCCCAGTGTTCTGGAATGGTGGAAAGAAACAACCAAACTCTTGAAGAGACACTTTCAAAATGGATCATAGAGACTGACTGTACGTGGATGGGCTTGCTTCCGGCAGACTTACTCATATTACGGGTAACCGCACGTTCCCACAGTTGTGTCACCCCACAGTACTATGGGAGACCCCCTCCCACAGTGAGGCAGGTGTTAGCAGATTTGCCACAAGTAAGGGGGTGGGATTTCACAGCAGATGGAACAATTAGGTAAGGTAATAAATCAGGTAACTAAGTTTGTATAAAAAGAATATCATTCCCCCTTGAGGAAGAGATTCATGAATTTGTGCTCAGTGATCAGGTGTGGCTCAATGACTGGAAACACAATTCCTTGGCCTGACATCGGAAAGGTCCTTATACTGTTGTTTTAGCCACAATTCTGAAAGAGATGGGAATACCAGACCACCTAACCTGCCTCTTGAGAAATCTGGATGAAGGTCAGGAAGCAACAGTTAGAGCAGGACATGGAACAACAGACTGGTTCCAAAAAGGAAAAGGAGTATGTCAAGGCTGTATATTGTCACCCTGTTTATTTAACTTCTATGCAGAGTACATCATGAAAAATGCTGGGATGGAAGATACATAAGCTGGAATCAAGATTGCCGGTAGAAATATCAATCAACTTAGATATGCAGATGACACCACCATTATGGCAGAACGTGAAGAGGAACGGGTATGTCGGGGAACTTCTTGAGTTGCAGCAAGGGTGTGAAGGACCCTTTGGAAGTTCCAGAGGTTAGGTGTGGTTAGTCTCGAGATGCCTCAGCAGAAATGGGCCTCATGTCGCCTGGAATGGAGAGGCTCCTGGATATTCCCGAGTTTCAGCAGGTGCTCTCGAGTTACGACGGGGATTCAGGGACCCGCTCTGGCGGCCGCAGGAAAGGCCAGTTATCATGCGTGTTGCTAGGGGGCCTCTCGTGATTCCTCTCCCGTCGATGCCGGGGCCTAAGACCTTGTGTGGAGTCGGGGCCGGAAGCTGAGGATTCCTCTGCAGTGCTGACATGGATTTTGGGGTACTTCTGGAGTCTCCACAAAGGAGTCAGGCCTCGTCTCGAGTGGGGGCATGAGCGTGCCCTTTCCTCCCATGCTGTAGCAGCAGTGTCACGCTTCCCTTGCGTAGACCAAGGGATCTGTGGCTTTCCCTCGAGTCTTTCCCACGAGGCTTTCCACAGGGCTGTCCCACGTGTCACGGTGGTGTGAGTCGATCCTCGGCGTGAAAGCCGAGGCAGTGCAGGGAAAACAGGTTCCTGTGGAACGGACTGAGATATCTGGGGGAGTCTTGGAAAGGTGGCATGACCCTGCAGTTCCTCTCGCCTTTCCTATTGAGAGCCCTTGCTCTTGAGAGGCCAGGGGAACGCTGAAAAATCTTTCCTGACTAAGCAGGATAGGATCCCTCATCTCGAGCTACCAGGCGGAAACGGGGTTCCCCTGGATGTGGGCGGGACTCCTCGTGCTTCCTCTCGAGTGGAGACGGGTATGTCGGGGAACTTCTTGAGTTGCAGCAAGGACCCTTTTGAATTTCCAGAGTTTAGGTGTGATGAGCCTCCAGACGCCTCAGAGGAAATGGGCCTCATCTCGCCTGGAGCGGAGAACCTCCTGGATTTTCTAGAGTTGGGCAGGGTCTCTCGAGTTATGACGGGGACCCTCAGGGACCGCCTCCGTGGCCTCAGGAAAGGCCAGTGCCCATGGGAGTTGCAAGGGGGCCTTTCGGGATTCCTCTCCCGTCGATGTCGGGGCCTAAGACCTTGTGTGCAGTCGAGGCTGGAACCTGAGGATTCCTCTCCAGTGCTGATATGGATCTTGGGGTACTTCTGGAGTCTCTCCTGGGGAGTCAGTGCTCATCTCGTATGGGGGCATGCACGTGAGCTTTCCTGACGAACTGTAGCAGCAGTGTCACACTTCCCGTCGCGGGGATCAAGGGATCTGTGGCTTTCCCTCGAGGCTTTCCGACGAGGCTTTCCCACAGGGCTGTCCCACGTGGGACACGCCATGGTGGAGTGAGTGGATCCTCGGCGTGAAAGTAGAGGCAGTGCAGGGAAAACAAGTTTCTCTGGAATGGACTGAGACATCTGGGGGTCCTTGGAATTGTGGCACGACACTGGGTTTCTCTCGCCTTTCCTGTTGAGAGCCCCTCTTCTTGAGATGCGACGGGAAAGCCGGGAATTCTTTCCAGACGAAGCAGGAAAAGAATCCCTAATCTCAAGCGACGAGGTGGAAACTAGACTCCTCTGGATGTGGGCGGGACCCTCGTGCTTCCTCTCGAGTGGAGACTGGTATGTCGGGGAACTTCTTGAGTTGCAGCAAGCGTGTGAAGGACCCTTTGGAAGTTCCAGAGGTTAGGTGTGATTAGCCTCAAGACGCCTCAGCGGAAATGGGCCTCATCTCGCCTGGAGGGGAGAACCTCCTGGATGTTCTCGATTTGCTGCAGGTGCTCTCGACTTAAGACGGGGACCTAAGGGACCTGCTCTGTGGCCTCAGGAAGCCCAGTCGCCATGCGAGTTGCTCGGGGCCTCTCGGGATTCCTCTCCCGTCGAAGCCTGGGCCTAAGACCTTGTGAGGAGTCGGTGCCAAACCTGAGGATTCCTCTCCAGTGCTGACATGGATCTTGGGTACTTCTGGAGTCTCCCCAGGGGAGTCAGTCCTCGTCTCGAGTGGGGGCATGCACGTGCGCTTTCCTCAGAGCTGTAGCAGCAGTGTCATGCTTCCCTTCGCGTGGATCAAGGGATCTGTGGCTTTCCCTCGAGGCTTTTTTTCCCACGAGGCTTTCCCACGAGGCTTTCCCACAGGGCTGTCCACGTGCCACCGTGGTGTGAGTCGATCCTCGGCTTGAAAGTCGAGGCAGTGCAGGGAAAACAGGTTTCCCTGGAATGGACTGAGACATCTGGGGGACTCTGGGAATGGTGGCACGACCTGGAGTTCCTCTCGCCTTTCCTGTGGAGAGCGCCTCCTCTTGAGATGCGACGGGAACGCCGGGAATTCTTTCGGACCACGCAGGGAAAGGATCCCTCCTCTCGAGCTAGGAGGCGGAAACGGGGCTCCTCTGGATGTGGGCGGGACTCTCGTGCTTCCTCTCGAGTGGAGACGGTATGTCGGGGAACTTCTTGAGTTGCAGCAAGGGTGTGAAGGACCCTTTGGAAGTTCCAGAGTTAGGTGTGATTAGCCTCGAGACGCCTCAGCGAAAATGGGCCTCATCTCGCCTGGAGGGGAGACCCTCCTGGATTTTCTCGAGTTGCGGCAGGTGCTCTCGACTTACGACGGGGGACCTCAGGGACCGCTCTGGTGGCCTCAGGAAAGGCCAGTCCCAATGCGAGTTGCTCGGGGCCTCTCGGATTCCTCTCCTTCGATGCCGGGGCCTAAGACCTTGTGTGGGAGTCGGTGCGGAAACCTGAGGATTCCTCTCCAGTGCTGACATGGATCTTGGGTACTTCTGGAGTCTCCCCAGGGGAGTCAGTCCTCGTCTCGAGTGGGGGCATGCACGTGCGCTTTCCTCCCGAGCTGTAGCAGCAGTGTCACGTTTCCCTTCGCGTGGATCAAGGATCTGTGGCTTTCCCTCGAGGCTTTCCCACGAGGCTTTCCCACAGGGCTGTCCCACGTGCACCGTGGTGTGAGTCGATCCTCGCTTGAAAGTCGAGGCAGTGCAGGGAAAACAGGTTTCCCTGGAATGGACTGAGACATCTGGGGACTCTGGGAATGGTGGCACGACCCTGGAGTTCCTCTCGCCTTTCCTGTGGAGAGCGCCTCCTCTTGAGATGCGACGGGAACGCCGGGAATTCTTTCGGACCACGCAGGGAAAGGATCCCTCCTCTCGAGCTAGGAGGCGGAAACGGGGCCCCTCTGGATGTGGGCGGACTCTCGTGCTTCCTCTCGAGTGGAGACGGGTATGTCGGGGAACTTCTTGAGTTGCAGCAAGGTTGTGAAGGACCCTTTGGAAGTTCCAGAGGTTAGGTGTGATTAGCCTCGAGACGCCTCAGCGAAATGGGCCTCATCTCGCCTGGAGGGGAGAACCTCCTGGATTTTCTCGAGTTGCGGCAGGTGCTCTCGACTTACGACGGGGACCTCAGGGACCCGCTCTGGTGCTTCAAGAAAGGCCAGTCCCCATGTAAAGTTGCTCGGGGCCTCTCGGGATTCCTCTCCTGTCGATGCCGGGGCCTAAGACCTTGTGTGGAGTCGGTGCCGGAACTGAGGATTCCTCTCCAGTGCTGACATGGATCTTGGGGTACTTCTGGAGTCTCCCCAGGGAGTCAGTCCTCGTCTCGAGTGGGGCATGCACGTGCGCTTTCCTCCGAGCTGTGGCAGCAGTGTCGCTTCCCGAGTGGATCAAGGGATCTGGCTTTCCCTCGAGGCTTTTTCCCACGAGGCTTTCCCACAGGGCTGTCCCACGTGCCACCGTGGTGTGAGTCGATCCTCGGCTTGAAAGTCAGCAGTGCAGGGAAAACAGCTTTCCCGGAATGGACTGAGACATCTGGGGGACTCTGGGAATGGTGGCACGACCCTGGAGTTCCTCTCGCCTTTCCTGTGGAGAGCGCCTCCTCTTGAGATGCGACGGGAACGCCGGGAATTCTTTCCCGACCACGCAGGGAAAGGATCCCTCCTCTCGAGCTAGGAGGCGGAAACGGGGCTCCTCTGGATGTGGGCGGGACTCTCGTGCTTCCTCTCGAGTGGAGACGGGTATGTCGGGGAACTTCTTGAGTTGCAGCAAGGGTGTGAAGGACCCTTTGGAAGTTCCAGAGTTAGGTGTGATTAGCCTCGAGACCCTCAGCGAAAATGGGCCTCATCTCGCCTGGAGGGGAGAACCTCCTGGATTTTCTCGAGTTGCGGCAGGTGCTCTCGACTTACGACGGGGACCTCAGGGACCCGCTCTGGTGGCCTCAGGAAAGGCCAGTCCCCATGCGAGTTGCTCGGGGCCTCTCGGGATTCCTCTCCAGTCGATGCCGGGGGCCTAAGACCTTGTGTGGAGTCGGTGCCGGAACCTGAGGATTCCTCTCCAGTGCTGACATGGATCTTGGGGTACTTCTGGAGTCTCCCCCAGGGGAGTCAGTCCTCGTCTCGAGTGGGGGCATGCACGTGCGCTTTCCTTCCGAGCTGTAGCAGCAGTGTCGCGCTTCCCTTCGCGTGGATCAAGGGATCTGGGGCTTTCCAAGAGGCTTTCCCACGAGGCTTTCCCACAGGCTGTCCCACGTGCCACCGTGGTGTGAGTCGATCCTCGGCTTGAAAGTCGAGGCAGTGCAGGGAAAACAGGTTTCCCTGGAATGGACTGAGACATCTGGGGACTCTGGGAATGGTGCACGACCCTGGAGTTCCTCTCGCCTTTCCTGTGGAGAGCGCCTCCTCTTGAGATGCGACGGGAGCGGGAATTCTTTCCCGACCACGCAGGGAAAGGATCCCTCCTCTCGATCTAGGAGGCGGAAACGGGGCTCATGTGGGCGGACTCTCGTGCTTCCTCTCGAGTGGAGACGGGGTATGTCGGGGAACTTCTTGAGTTGCAGCAAGGGTGTGAAGGACCCTTTGGAAGTTCCAGAGGTTAGGTGTGATTAGCCTCGAGACGCCTCAGCGGAAATGGGCCTCATCTCGCCTGGAGGGGAGAACCTCCTGGATTTTCTCGAGTTGCGGCAGGTGCTCTCGACTTACGACGGGGACCTCAGGGACCCTCTGGTGGCCTCAGGAAAGGCCAGTCCCATGCGAGTTGCTCGGGGCCTCTCGGGATTCCTCTCCCGTCGATGCCGGGGCCTAAGACTGCGGGAGCCAGTGTGAGGAAGCCCGCCGTGACAAGGTATGAGGAAGGAAGCTGACATACGCAAGGCGTGCTCAGACTTCAGGGACCCCTCTGGAAATTTTTAAGCATGTACCCAACAAAATCTGCCGGTTTTTTGCTCTGCTTTTTCACTCTTCTGACCTTTTCTGGAAAAAAGTCAATTCAGGGCGTTAGTCTTCTGCATTTGAAAGAGTGTTTCAATCCAAAAACCCTCTGATGGCTTTCTAGCCTGCCTGTAGGACTCGTACAGCTGCGCTTGTGATTGTTTGAGGCCTCCTGACCGCAGGAGGCACAGGAAGCTTAAAACATCCTAGGAATGCAGGAGCTTCCGAGGAGTCAAAATCTTTAGAATAGGACTGATTAAAAGTTTCATTTTTGGGTCAATGCTTGCTGCCAAATTTTTCATATCCTTTATTTTTAGATATAGTTGGTATATAGAAAAACAAGTAGTAGACCTGGTATTAGCAACATTAGATCTTTGAGTTAAGTACCTTCTTTGTTATAACCCACTGCACCTTTGTTCTATAGAGATGTAACTTTAATGCTTTAAGGAGATGCAGATTAAAGAAAAAACACTTCAGGGGAAACAAAATTAACATTCATTAAGGAAGAGAGCCAAAAAGTGTTAACAAGCCTCTTGGCCAGAAGATAATGTAAATCACCTGAGACCTTTTGTATACAAAATGATATACAGAAAGAATCTGGGTTGCGAACACTACATAATTTTGTGTTATCCATTGATCTCCATGTTTTATCAAAAGTATAAAAGGCCTTCTGAACAATAAAGGAGGAGGCCAGGGGCCGGGGGCCAATTTCTCGGACCAGCTTCTCGAACTAGTCTCTCAGCCTGGTTTCTTGGACTCTGGCTCCCCCCGTGTCTTTCTCTCTCTTTCTTCTTC
The DNA here is from genome assembly GCF_001704415.2 of Capra hircus. Lineage (NCBI taxonomy): Eukaryota > Metazoa > Chordata > Mammalia > Artiodactyla > Bovidae > Capra > Capra hircus. Next base: position 7,710 of record NW_017194037.1, read on the forward strand.
TCTACCTTTCCTTCTCTCTGCTTTACTTTAACTTCAGGCTGAATCTCCACCTGGAGTGCGGAGGCTCGCCAGGTCTACTTACTTGCCCTGGCTGTTAAGACCCGCACGAAAGGGAGCTTAAGGCGAGGCACCCTTAGATATTCAAGCGGGCGCCGGTGGCCCAACGTAGGTGGTGCAAATTCCTTGTCTGGAATTTTATTGGCCGTCCGCGTAAACCAAGCTATTCAGCCCTCTTCCTCCACTTAATCTTCTTACTACACTATAGTTTCCTAATCTAATCTTACATTAATAAATAAACAAGTCTTTCCACGCCAAGGCGTCCACCTTCGAATTCCCTGGATCCACCGGGGCTGGACCCGGCATAAGACCTTGAGTGGAGTCGGTGCCGGAACCTGAGGATTCCTCTCCAGTGCTGACATGGATCTTGGGTAACTTCCTGAGTCTCCCCAGGGGAGTCAGTCCTCGTGTCGAGTGGGGCATGCACGTGCGCTTTCCTCCCGAGCTGTAGCAGCAGTGTCACGCTTCCCTTCGCGTGGATCAAGGGATCTGTGGCTTTCCCACGAGGCTTTCCCACAGGGCTGTCCCACGTGCCACCGTGGTGTGAGTCGATCCTCGGCTTGAAAGTCGAGGCAGTGCAGGGAAAACAGGTTTCCTGGAATGGACTGAGACATCTGGGGGACTCTGGAATGGTGGCACGACCCTGGAGTTCCTCTCGCCTTTCCTGTGGAGAGCGCCTCCTCTTGAGATGCGATGGGAACGCTGGAATTCTTTCCCCCACGCAGGGAAAGGATCCCCCTCTCGAGCTAGGAGGCGGAAACGGGGCTCCTCTGGATGTGGGCGGACTCTCGTGCTTCCTCTCGAGTGGAGACGGGTATGTCGGGGAACTTCTTGAGTTGCAGCAAGGGTGTGAAGGACCCTTTGGAGATTCCAGAGGTCAGGTGTGATTAGCCGAGACGCTTCAGGGGAAATGGGCCTCATGTCTCCTGGAGGGGAGAACCTCCTGGATTTTCTCGAGTTGCGGCAGGTGCTCTCGACTTACGACGGGGACCTCAGGGACCCGCTCTGGTGGCCTCAGGAAAGCCAGTCCCCATGCGAGTTGCTCGGGGCCTCTCGGGATTCCTCGCCCGTCGATGCCGGCCTAAGACCTTGAGTGGAGTCGCTGCCGGAACCTGAGGATTCCTCTCCAGTGCTGACATGGATGCTTGAGGTACTTCTGGAGTCTCCCCAGGGAAGTCAGTCCTCGTCTCGAGTGGGGGCATGCATGTGCGCTTTCCTACCGAGCTGTAGCCAGCAGTGTCACGATTCCCTTCGCGTGATCATGGGTTCTGTGGCTTTCACTAGAGCTTTCCCACGAGGCTTTCCCGACCCACGGGCTGTCCCACGTGCCACCGTGGTGTGAGTCGATCCTCGCTTGAAAGTTGAGGCAGTGCAGGGAAAACAGGTTTCCCTGGAATGGACTGAGACATCTGGGGGACTCTGGGAATGGTGGCACGACCCTGGAGTTCCTCTCGCCTTTCCTGTGGAGAGCTCCTCCTCTTGAGATGCGACGGGAACCCCGGGAATTCTTTCCGACCACGCAGGGAAAGGATCCCTCCGGAGCAGAGGTGAAACGGGGCTCTTCTGGATGTGGGCAGGACTCTCGTGCTTCCTCTCCAGTGGAGACGGGTATGTCGGAACTTCTTGAGTTGCAGCAAGCGTTGTGAAGTACCTTTTGGAAGTTCCAGAGTATTAGGTGTGATTAGCCTCCAGACGCCTCAGCGGAAATGGCCTCAATCTCGCCTGGAGGGGAGAACCTCCTGATTTCTCGAGTTGCAG
>NW_017194038.1:0-20911 GCF_001704415.2 Capra hircus
GAGACTAACCACACCTAACGGTCCTTCACACCCTTGCTGCAACTCAAGAAGTTCCCCGACATACCCGTTCCTCTTCACATTCAGCCATAATGGTGGTGTCATCTGCATATCTAAGTTTATTGATATTTCTACCGGCAATCTTGATTCCAGCTCATGTATCTTCCATCCAGCATTTTTCATGATGTACTCTGCATAGAAGTTAAATAAACAGGGTGACAATATACAGCCTTGACATACTCCTTTTCCTTTTTGGAACCAGTCTGTTGTTCCATGTCCTGCCCTAACTGTTGCCTCCTGACCTTCATCCAGATTTCTCAGAGGCAGGTTAGGTGGTCTGGTATTCCCATCTCTTTCAGAATTGTGGCTAAAACAACAGTATAAGGACCTTTCCGATGTCAGGCCAAGGAATTGTGTTTCCAGTCATTGAGCCACACCTGATCACTGAGCACAAATTCATGAATCTGTTCCTCAAGGGGGAATGATATTCTTTTTTATACAAACTTAGTTACCTGATTTATTACCTTACCTAATTGTTCCATCTGCTGTGAAATCCCACCCCCTTACTTGTGGCAAATCTGCTAACACCTGCCTCACTGTGGGAGGGGGTCTCCCATAGAAAATTTCATAAGGACAACAACTATGGGAACGTGCGGTAACCCATAATATGAGTAAGTCTGCCGGAAGCAAGCCCATCCATGTACAGTCAGTTTCTATGATCCATTTAGAAAGTGTCTCTTCAAGAGTTTGGTTGTTTCTTTCCACCATTCCAGAACACTGGGGGCCTATTATGCTGTATGTAATTTCCACTGATATTTAGAGCTTCACATACCTGTTAATTAACGCGGCTACAAAGACAGGGCCATTGTCGGATTCTATACTGGTTGGAAACCCAAGTCTGGGAATTATTTCTCAAATCAGCGAGCTACTTCATTTTCTTTTTCAGATCAGGTAGGGAAGGCCTCTGCCCAACCGGAGAAGGTACTACTATTCTAGTAAGTCATGATAACAGGTGAACTGCCTTTGCTTCCCCGAAGGACACTCGCTTTCCCTGCATCCTGAGAACTCCACGTCTCAGTCCAGTTGGAAAAGCGCTTCTTGGAGGTCATTATTCAGGGGCAATTTCCCTGGAGCCCGGGGCCCTAGGGAGTGGCTGCCACACTCCCAGGGAAAGGCAGAGCCACAGCCACACATCTGTCCCATCCCCTTTGCTCTGTAGGAGAGCTCTAGTGAGCCTAGGTCTGTCAGGAAAATTCTTGGCTCCTATGGGGACACATTCTATGTGTGAAACTGCATCCAGGACCTAGGGGCCACAGGGCGCCTGTTTCTCTCGGGGGCGGAGGGGTGGGGGGGCCTGAAGCAGTGCGGCCCAGCAACAGCTTCCACATCCATCCAATTGCTCTTTTCTTACCTCTGATAGAACTAGCTTTGTTCCAGCCTTTGACAATTTGGAGGCAAGCGGGCCCCACTTCCTCCCCAAGGAGGCATGGGACCTACTTTGAGTGGAAAGGCCCCTCACGGAGCTGAACCCAGGAAGGCACCCAGTCATGTCTGACACATTCCTGCATCCTGCTTCTTCATGAGCAATACCGCTATAAGCTAGGAATGTCTTTCCAAGGCTCAGAAAGGACAGGGGAGATGCATGGTGCTGCCTCTGGAATTTCGGTCCTCTGAGCAGACCTGGAGGTCTCCCCTTGAAGAAGCTCACCAGTTTCTTCCAAATACAGGCTTGCAAACACACACTTGGTGGCTGCCTCTTCTTCCCTGAAGCACGATCACTTTCCCCGCATCCTGTGAACTCTGCATCCCAGCCTGCTGGAAAAGCCGCTTCTTGGAGGTCATTTTTCAGGGACAATTTTCCCTGGAGCCCGGGGCCGTAGGGAGGGCCCCATGGTCGCTGGGAAAGGCAGAGTCACATCCACAGTCTGTTCTACCCCTTTTGCCCTGTAGGAGAGCTCTAGTGAGCCTAGGTCTGTCAGGAAAATTCTTGGCTCCTACAGGGACACACCCTGTGTGTTAACCTGCATATCGGACCTAGGGGCCACAGGGCGCCTGTTCCTCTCGGGGGGGACCCTGAAGTGGTGCGGCCCAGCAACAGCCTGAACATCCATCCGATTGCTCTTTCCTTCCTTCTGATAGAGCTAGCTTTGCTTCTCGCTTTGGCATTTCGGAAGCCAGGGGGAGCCCCACCGCTGTTGTCCTGGGGTCTATTGGAGGTACCAGGTCTATTGGACCCCAGCATGGCACCCGACCCCCTCAGACACACTCCCGCAGCCTCCTTCCCCATGGGCAGGACTGTTCTGACCTAGGAATGTGTTCCCAAGGCTCAGAAAATGCAGGGAGACACACGGCCCTGACTCTGGAACTGAGGCCGTTGGAGCAGGCCTGGAGGTCTGACGTCTGAGACGCCAAACACTTGCTGCAAGATACAGGTGTGAAAACACACTCTCTGGGGCTGCCTTTCCTTCCTCCAAGGAAGAGACCTTTTCCAGTCTCCTCCGTGCTGAGTCATACAAGGCTGGAAAGGTCTGGCTTCGAGGGCATTTCTCAGCGGCAATGGCCCCTGAGGCCCTGCACCCAGGGAGGGATCCTACCCTCCCAGGGGAAGTCAAAGCAACCTCCAAACAGCTGTTCTCATCATGTTTCCTCTGCAGGAGGGAGCTAGTGAGCCCAGGTCTGTCTGGAACGTTCTTGGATCCTGCGGGGAAATCATCCTGGGAGCCCACCTGGATACCAGTCGTAGGGGCTAAAATTTGCATTTTCCTTCCTTGGAGCCCTAACGCAGTACAGCCTAGCAACTGCTTGAAAATCCATCCTGTTGCTGTTTTCTTCCCTCTGACAGAGCGAGCTTTGCTCCCCATTTTGGGATTTCAGAGGCAAGGTGGTGGCCTGCAACTCCTTGCCTGGGGTCCATTGGAGGTGCAAGGTGCCCTCGACCAGGTGACCCCAGCATGACACCTGGCCCCCTCAGACACACTCCCGCAGCCTGCTTCCCCATGGGCAGGACTGCTCTCACCTAGGAATGTGTTTGCAAGGCCAGGAAACTGCAGGGAGACACAAGGCCCTGATTCTGGCATTGAGTCTGTTGGAACAGGCCTGCAGGTCTTCTGTCTAACAAGCCAAACACTTGCTGCAAGATACAGGCCTGAAAACACACTCTTGGGCTGCCTTTCCTTCCTCCAAGGAAGAGAGTTTTCTCAGCCTCCTGTGGGCTGAGAGTCACACAGGGCTGAAAAGCACTTGCTGGGAGATTCTTTTTCATTGGCCATGGCCCCTGAGGCCCTGTGCTCAGGGAGGGCTCCCTCCCTCCCAGGGAAAGTCAAAGGAAGCTCCAAACGGCTGTTCAATCATGTTTCTGAGAGAGTCATTGCCAAGGCAGGTTTATAAGAAGTTCAAGGGTCCCCAAGGAGAGAGGGCTCTAGAATTCTCAAGGAGGAAGAAAGGACAAACTGTTTTTCCCTCTACATTCCTTAGGATTATATAACAATCATGCATCCTTCTTGAGGACGGTCTCTGGAAAAAACCTTCTGGCTAATCCTGTTATCTGAAAATGTCAATTATGGGAGTAGGTCTAGTGAGTCTTTACAACCTCCAGACATTCTTTTGTTCGTTGTCATAACTTATTGGAGAGTATATAACTCCATTACTAACACTAGCAAGGGGGTACGCTTTCTGCCCCTTGTGATGTCTCTGTCAGAAGCTTTCTCTATCTCCTTTATCCTTTAATAAAACTCTATTGCACAAAAGCTCTGAGCAATCAAGCCTCGTCTTGGGCCCTGGATTGAATTCTTCTCCTCCATAAGCCAAGAATCCCAGCATCTTTTCGTGGTTCAGCAACAATATTTCATTTCCTCTGCAGGAGAGAGCTAGTGAGCTTAGGTCTGTCTGGAACATTCTTGGATCCTGTGGGGAAAATATCCTGTGCACACATCTGGATACTGGGCCTAGAGGCCAAAATTCGCATTTCTTTCCCGGGGAGCCCTAACGTGGTGTGACTTAGCAACTGCTTGAAAATCCATCCCATTGCTGTTTTCCTCCTTCTGACAGAGCTAGCTTTGTTCCCTGCTTTGGGATATCTCAACCGAAGGGCCGGTCCATAGCTACTCGCCTGGGGCCCATTGGATGTGCAAGGTGCCCTCGACTAGGTGACCCTAGCATGGCACTCAACCCGCTCAGACACACTCCCGAGGCTTCTTTCTCATGGGAAGCACTGCTCCAACCTAGGAATGTGTCTGCAATGCTTGGAAAGTGCAGTGAGACACACAGCCCTGACTCTGGCAATTGAGGCCCTCAGAGCAAGCCTGCAGCTCTGATGTCTGAGAAGCAAAACACTTGCTGCAAAGAGAGGCCTGAAAACACACTCTCTGTGGATGACTTTCCTTCCTCTAAGGAAGATAGTTTTCCCAGTCTCCTGCTTCCTGAATGTCACACAGCTGGAATGCGCTTGCTTGGAGGTCGTGATTCAGTGGCAATGACCCCTGAGGCCCTTTGCCCAGGGAGGGCTCCCACACTCACAGGCAAATCAAAGCAACTTCCAAGTGAGTCAGCTCTTCACATCAAGTGGCCAAAGTATTGGAGTTTCAGGTTCAGTATTAGTCCTTCCAATGTATATTCAGACCTGATTTCCTTTAGGATGGAGTGGTTGCGTCTCCTTGTAGTCTAAGCGACCTACAAGCATCTTCTCCAACACCACAGTTCAAAAGCATCAAGTTTTCAGCTGTCACTTTCTTTATAGTACATCTTTCATATCCATCCATGACATATGGAAAAACCATAGCCTTGACTGGATGGATCTTTGTTGGCAAAGCAACGTCTCAGGCTTTTTATTACGCTGTCTAGTTTGGTCATCACTTTTCTTCCAAGTCATAAATATGTTTTAAGTTCATGGAGGCAGCCATCACCTGCAGTGATTTCCAAGCCCCCAAAAATAGTCTGCTGCTGTTTCCAATGTTTTCCCATCTATTTGCCATGAAGTGATGAGACTGGATGCAATGATTTTACTTTTCTGAATGCTGAGCTTTAAGCTAACTTTTTCACTCTCCTCTTTCACTTTCATCAGGAGACTCTTTAGTTCTTCTTCACTTTCTGCCATAAGGGTGGTGTCATCTGCATATCTGAGATTATTGATATTTCTCCCAGCAAACTGGATTCCAGCGTGTGCTTCCTCCAGCCCAGTGTTTCTCATGATGTACTCTGCATATAAGTTAAATAAGCAGGGTGACAATATGCAGCCTTGACATATTCCTTTTCCTATTTAGCACCAGTCTGTTGTTCCATGTCCAGTTCGAACTGTTTCTTCCTGACCTGCATACAGGTTTCTCAAGAGACAGGTCAGGTGGTCTGGTATTCCCATCTCTTTCAGAATTTTTCCCAGTTTATTGTGATCCACACAGTCAAAGGCTTTGGCATAGTCAATAAAGCAGAAATAGATGTGTTTTTTTTCTGGAACTCTCTTGCTTTTTGAATGATCCAGTGGATGTTGGCAGTTTGATCTCTGGTTTCTCTGCATTTTTTAAATCCCTCTTGAACATTTGGAAGTTCACAGTTCATGTGAACTTGGAGAATTTTGAGCATTATTTTACTAGTGTGTGAGATGAGTGCAATTGTGCAGCAGCTTGAATATTCTTTGTCATTGCCTTTCTTTGGGATTGGAATGAAAACTGACCTAATGACTAGGTGTTTTGAAGAAAAAAAAATCATTTTAACCCATTTTCTCTGAAGTGCAAGGCATATCATGGCCATCCCTGAATCATAAAGTCACCTTTTCTTTATGTAGTCATAGTTTCATGCCTAAATTATAGGCCAACTCGTGCTCAAATTGACTCTGATGTCAGGGGCAGATCAACTAATAAAAAAGCTTGGATTGTCCCTCTGGAGGAAAGTGAGATCTTGGTCCCACGAGAAGAATCTGAAGGGTTAAGGGAACTTGCAAGAGTGGGGAAAGCTTAGTCCATCCTACATGTACCAAAATCTTAAATAAGGCTTATTTACTTTACCGAAGTAAAAAAACAGTATGATGAAAACAATTATAAATCAAGGAAAGGTAAAGAAACTCATAGTCTGTTATCAAAAATTGCATTCTAAGAAAACTTTGTTCTCTTAACCTAGAGAGGAGACTAAATTCCATCTGGTGCCAGCTTACCAGAAGACAAACAAACAAACAAACAAATTATCGGTAAGCTTAAAAAAAGTATATTCCATATATCTTGAAGTAGCAGTATTTCTGCAAAGGCATCAGTGTGAAACCATAGAGGACATGGTTAAAACCTGATTAAATAGAAATTGACAATGTAATCTGGTCACTGCTGCGACTTGAAATGCTTTAATATGATAACTGGAATTATAACTGACAGCATTTGACCAAGGACATATCAGATTTTCACGGATGTCACATAATTTCTAGGATATCTATATTAGGAACTGAAGGAATCTTTGAACCTAGGAAAGAAAACAACAGTCTCAAAGGCCCTTGCTGAATCATCTATCAGCAAGGAATGTCTTTGCAAGGATCGCAAAGTGAAGGGAAAATACACCGACCTGCCTCTGCAACTTTGGTCCTCTGAGCAGATCTGGAGGTCTCCCTTTGTATAAGCTAACCTGTTCCTTCCAAATAGAGGTTTGCAACACAAAACAAGTGGCCGCCTATTCTTCCCCGAAGGAGGCTCTCTTTCCCCACATCCTGCGAACTCCCTTTCCCAGCCTCCTGGAAAAGCGCTTCTTGCAGTTCCTTTCAGAAAATCCTATGGACGGAGAAGCCTGGTAGGCTGCAGTCCGTGGGGTCGCTGAGGGTCGGACACGACTGAGCGACTGCACTTTCATTTTCACTTTCATGCATTGGAGAAGGCAATGGCAACCCACTTACTGTCCTTGCCTGGAGAATCCCAGGGACGGGGGAGCCTAGTGGGCTACCGTCTATGGCGTCGCACAGAGTCGAACACGACTGAAGCAACTTAGCAGCAGCAGCAGCAGCAGTTCCTTTCTTAGGGGCAGTTATCCCTGAGATTGGGACCTGGAAAGGCAGAGCCACCTCCACACACACGTCTTTTCTGTCCCCTTTCCTCTGGAGGAGAGCTTTAGTGAGCCTAGGTCTGTCAGGAAAATTCTTGGCTTTGACGGGATCACACCCGGTGTGTGAACCTGCATACCCGACCTAGGGGCCACAGGGCACCTGTTTTGCTCAAGCGGGTCCTGGAGGGGTGCAGCATATGCAAGAGCTTAAAAATCCATCCAATTTGTCTTTTTTTTACCTCGGAGAGAACGAGTTTGCTCCACCTCCACCCTTTGGCAGTGTGGAGGGAAGAGGGCACCACCCTCTCCCAAAGGGGACATAGGGCCTACCAGGAGAGAAAGGCCCCTTGAGGAGCTGAGCCCAGGTAGGCAGCCAGTGATGTCAAGCACACTCCCGCTGCTTGCTTCTTCATGGGCACTCCCACGATCTGCTAGGAATGTCTTTGCAAGGATCTCAAAGGGAAGGGGAGATACATGGCCCTGTCTCTGGAACTTCAGTCCTCTGAGCAGATCTGGAGGTCTTGAGTTGTATAAGCAAACCTGTTCCTTCCAAATAGAGGCTTGCAAACACACCCCCGGTGGTTGCCTCTTCTTCCCCGAAGAAGTCTTTCTTTCCCCACATGCTGCGAACTCCCTGTCCCAACCTCCAAGAATAGCGCTTCTTGCCATTCCTTTCTTAGAGGCAGTTATCCCTGAGCTTGGGGCCGTAGGGAGTAGCCCCACACTCACAGGGAAAGGCAAAGACTCCTCCATACATCTCCTCTATCCCCTTTGCTCTGGAGGAGAGCTCTAGTGAGCCTAGGTCTTTCAGGAAAATTCTTGGCTTGGACAGGATCTCACCCTGTTTGTGAACCTGCATACCCAACCAGGGGCCACAGAGCACCTGTTTCAGTAAAGTGGGCCCTGAAAGGGTGCAGCCTAGCAAGAGCTTGAAAACCCATTCAATTGCTGTTTTTTGTACCTCTGACAGAGCGAGCTTGGCTCCACCCTTTGGCAGTGAGGAGAAAAGAGGCATGACACCCTCCCCAAGGGGACATGGGGCCTACTTCGAGAGGAAAGGCCCCTTGTGGAGTTGAGGCCAGGAAGACACACAGTCGTGTCAAACACACTCCCACTGCTTGCTTCTTCATGGGCACTCCCACTATCAGCTAGGAATGTCTTTGCAATGATCACAAAGGGAAGGGGAGATACAGGGCCCTGCCTCTGGACCTCCGGTGCTCTGAGCAAATCTCGAGGTCTCCCGTTGTTGTCAAGGTCAAGTTCGCGTTCAAGGTCAAGGTCAAGGTCAAATTCAAGTTCAAGTTCACAGTCAAGTGCAAGTTCAAGGTCAAGTTCACGTTCAAGTTCAAGTTCAAGTCAAGGTCAAGGTCAAGTTCAAGTTCAAGTTCACGGTGAAGTTCAGGTTAAAGTTCAAAGTCAAGGTCAAGGTCAAATTCAAATTCAAGTTCACGTTCAAGTTCAAGGTCAAGTTCAGTTCAAGGTCAAGTTCAAGTTCAAGGTCAAGTTTACGTTCAAGTTCAAGTTCAAGGTCAAGTTCAAGTTCACGGTCAAGTTCAACTTCAAGGTCAAGTTCACATTCAAGTTCAAGTTCAAGGTAAAGGTCAAGTTCAAGGTCAAGGTCAAGTTCAAGGTCAAGTTCAAGTTCAAGGTCAAGTTCAAGGTCAAGGTCCCAAGGTCAAGGTCAAGGTCAAGTTCAAGGGCAAGGGCAAGGTAAGGCCAAGTCCAAGGGCAAGGGCAAGGGCAACGTCCAAGGGCAAGGCCAAGGCCCAGGCCAAGGCAAAGGCCAACGCCCCCAAAGCGAAGCCCAAACCCGGTAACGCCTGACAGAAGGCAGAAGCCACTAGGCCCCTGTGCAGAGGAAGCCACTGAAGGCAGCAAGGCCACAGAGCTCCCCGACTCCCATTCCCACAGGAAGATGTGAGGATAAAGGGCCTCATCCCAAAACAGCACCCGCTCCAACCACCTCCCAACCCCTGCCCACGCCCCCCTCAGCGCGCCCCCTGAAACAACACTGTCTTCCCAGAAAAGAGAACGGGAGAAGCCATGTGTGTGCCAAAGGAGCAAGATGAACGAACGATGCCACGCCCTCCGACTTTGGGCACACCTGACGCCTAGGAACCCCGGGCCCGGGAGATGGGTCCCCACTGTACTCGGACGTGGGGGGGGGTCGACACGTTGGCCGAGAGCCTTTGCCCGGGCCACCCGCAAATCCCCTGAGACGTGATCCGACCCCAGGGACCGAGGGCAAACGTACCGCTTGAGGTGCTGGAGGAGCCGGACAAAGCCATGGTGGGAGAGGCACACGGGCACGCTGCAGACTGCTGGCCGAGTGGGCGGGGACCAAGCAGCTCAGGACTCTGGAGAGCGGGAGGCGGCTCCGCCCCCATTGACTTCAATAGGGTTTGGGTGGGTAGATGGAGGGTGCCGCCCCTGGCCTCTTTCCAAGCAGAGACCCTGGACGGAGTCCCGTGGAGCGAGTGGGCTTTTCCCGGGCATGGCTGTGGCCCGGACTGCCAAGATCCTCGTCGGGGTGGGCGGGCACTTCGGGGGCTTTGGTTTGTGGCCCTGCCTCGCCGAGGGGGTGGGATCAACCCAGGGTGGATCAATCAGGGGCCCTCAGCAGTGCCAAGGGAGCTCACCACCTAGGAAACGCCCCTAGGTCCCTTTGAACTGGCCGCCCACGCCCCCTTCCCCAGCCTGCCTTGCTCTGGGGTTTCCCGCCTTTTCACATTCCACAAGTCCCTGGGCCTTGATTGTTCCCCGCTGGGTCATCCAAGGCATTCCAGGACACCGGACGCATCTCTCCAGCGCCTCCACCTAGATCCCTCGCTGTCCTCGCCTCCGTTTCCCCCCTGCCCCCTCCCCAACTCCTCCGTGGGCTCTTGGCATCCTTTCCCTACAGCAGTCCCAGAGCGCCACCCCCGAGGGCTGTGAGTTGCCTGGAGCCCAAGGCTCCTGGCCAGAGACCTGAGGGGCCAGCCTCTGGACTGACAGCTAATGCCATTTGGGGCTTTTCTCATGTGGAGCCTGAGGCCCGCAACTCCACTGGCAACCCTCCAGCGTGAGTGCCCTGGAGAAATCCGCCCAAGGGGACAGTGTACCCCCTACTGTGGGGAAGGAGGTTCCTGTTTTCTCTGCACTGCTTCGACTTTAATGCCGAGGATCGACTCACACAATGGTGGCACGTGGAATAGCACTGTGGGAAAGCCCCACGGGAAAGACTCGAGGGAAACCACAGATCCCTTGATCCACGAGACGGGAAGCGTGACACTGCTGCTATAGCTCGGGAGGAAAGCGCACGTGCATGCCCCTACTCGAGACGAGGACTGACGCCCCTTGGGAGACTCCAGAATTACGCCAAGATCCATGTCAGTACTGGAGAGGAATCCTCAGGTTCCGGCCCCGACTCCACACAAGGTCTTTGGCCCCGGCATCGAAGGGAGAGGAATCCTGAGAGGCCCTGTAGCAACTCGCATGGGGACTGGCCTTTCCTGAGGTCACCAGAGCGGGTCCCTGAGGTCTCCGTTGTAACTCGAGAGCACCTGCCGCAACTCGAGAAAATCCAAGAGGTTCTCCCCTCCAGGCGAGATGAGGCCCATTTCCGCTCAGGCGTCTCGAGGCTAAGAACAACTAACCTCTGGAATGTCGAAAGTGTCCTTCACAACCTAGTTGCAAGTCAAGAAGTTCTCCGACATACCCGTCTCCACTCGAGAGGAAGCACGAGGGTCCCGCCCGCTTCCAGAGGAGCCCCGTTTCCGCCTCGCAGCTGGACATGAGGGATCCTTTCCCTGCTTGTTCGGGAAAGAATTTCCGGCATTCCCATCGCATCTCAAGAGGAGGCACTCTCCACAGGAAATGCGAGAGGAATTCCAGGGTCGTGTCACCATTCCAAGAGGCCCTCAGATGCCTCATTTCATTCCAGAGGAACCTGTTTTCCCTGCAATGCCTCGGCTTTGACGCCGAGGATCGACTCCCACCACGGTGGCACTTGGGACAGCCCTGTGGGAAAGCATCGTGGGAAAGCCTCGTGGGAAAGCCTGGAGGGAAATCCACAGATCCCTTGATCCACACGAAGGGAAGCATGACACTGCTGCTACAGCTCGGAAGGAAAGTGCAGGTGCATGAGCCCACTCGAGACGAGGACTGTCTCCCCTGTGGAGACTGCAGAAGTACCTCAAGATCCATGTCAGCACTGCAGAGGCATCCTCAGGCTCCGGCCCCGACTCCACACAAGGTGTTAGGCCCCAGCATCGACGGGAGAGAAATCCGGAGTGTGCCCCTAGCAACTCGCATGGGGACTGGCCTTTCCTGATGACACCATACGGGTCCCGGAGGGCCCCGTCATAAGTCGAGAGCACCTGCCGCAACTCGAGAAAATCCAGGAGGTTCTCCCCTCCAGTCGAAATTAGGCCCATTTCCGCTGAGGCGTCTCGAGGCTATTCACATCTAACCTCTGGAAATTCCAAAGAGTCCTTCACACCCTTGCTGCAACTCAAGAAGTTCCCCAACCTACCCGTCTCCACTCCAGAGGAAGCATGAGGGTCCCGCCGACATCCAGAGGAGCCCCGTTTCTGCCTTGTAGCTCGAGATGAGGGATCCTTTCCCTGCGTGGTCCGGAAAGAATTCCCAGCGTTCCTGTCCATTCTCAAGAGAAGACCCTTTCCACAGGAAAGGCGAGAGGAACTCCAGGGTCGTGCCACCATTCCCAGAGTCCCCCAGATGTCTCAGTCCTTTCCAGAGGAACCTGTTTTCCCTGCACTGCCTCGACTTTCACGCCGAGGATCGATTCACTCCACAGTGGCATGTGGGACAGCCCTGTGGGAAAGCCTCGAGGGAAAGCCTCGTGGGAAAGCCTTGAGGGAAAGCCACAGATCCCTTGATCCATGCGACGGGAAGCGTGACTCTGCTACTACAGCTCGGGAGGAAAGCGCTCGTGCATTCCCTGACTCGAGCCGAGGACTAACTCCCCCGTGGAGACTCCAGAAGTACCCTCAGATAAATGTCAGCACTGGAGAGGAATCCTCAGGTTCTGGCACTGACTCGACACAAGGTCTTAGGCCCCGGCATCAACGGGAGAGGAATCCCAAGAGGCCCCCTAGCAGCTCGCATGGGGACTGGCCTTTCCTTAGGCCACCAGATCGGGTCCCTGAAGGTCCCCGTCGTAAGTAGAGAGCACCTGCCGCAACTCAAGAAAATCCAGGAGGTTTTCCCCTCCAGGCGAGATGAGGCCCGTTTCCATTGAAGGCATATCGAGGCTAATCACAGCGAAATTCTGGAACGTCTAAAGGGTCCTTCACACCCTTGCTGGCAACTCAAGATGTTCCCCGACATACCCGTTCCCACCCGAGAGGAAACACGAGGATTGTGCCCACATAGAGAGGAGCCCCATTTCCCCCTCGTACCTCGAGATGAGGCATCCTTTCCCCGCCTCCTCGGGAAAGATTTCCTGGCGTTCCCGATGCATCTCAAGAGGAGGCGCTCTCCACAGGAAAGGCGAGAGGAACTCCAGTGTCGTGCCATCATTCCAAGAGTCCCCCAGATGTCTCAGTCCATTTCAGAGGAACCTGTTTCCCTGCACTGCCTCGACTTTCACGCCGAGGATCGACTCACACCACGGTGGCACGTGGGACAGCCCTGTGGGAATGCCTCCTGGGAAAGCCACGTGGGAAAGCCTGGAGGGAGAACCACAGATCCCTTCATACACTCGACGGTGCCGGCGTCCAGCCCCGGTGGATCCAGGGAATTCTAAGGGTGGACGGTGTTGGCATGGTAAGACTTCTTTATTTATTAATATAAGATTAGATTAAGAAACTGTAGTGTAGTAGGAAGATTAAGTGGAGGAAGAGGGCTGAATAGCTTGGTGTACGGGGAAGGCCAATAAAATTCCAGACAAGGAATTTGCACCATCTACTTTGGGACACCGGCGCCCGCTCTAGTATCTAAGGGTGCCTCGCCTTAAGCTTCCTTTCGTGCGGGTCTTAACAGCCAGGGCAAGTAAGTAACCTGGCGAGCCTCCGCGCCCCAGGTGGAGATTCAGCCTGAAGTTAAAGAGCAGAGAGAGGGAAGGGAGAGAAGAAAAGAGAGAGAAAATCACGGGGGGAGCCAGAGTCCCAAGAAACCAGGCCGAGAGACTAGTTCGAGAAGCTGGCCCGAGAAACTGGCCCCCCTCCTTTATTGTTCAGAAGGCCTTTGATACACAGAGATCAATGGTAACACAAAATTATGTAGCGTTCGCAACCCAGATTCTTTCTGTATATCATTTTGTATACAAAAGGTCTCAGGTGATTTACATTATCTTCTGGCCAAGAGGCTTGTTAACACTTTTTGGCTCTCTTCCTTAATGAATGTTAATTTTGTTTCCCCTGAAGTGTTTTTCTTTAATCTGCATCTCCTTAAAGCATTAAAGTTACATCTCTATAGAACAAACGTGCCGTGGGATATAACAAAGAAGGTACTTAACTCAAAGATCTAATGTTGCTAATACCAGGTCTACTACTTGTTTTTCTATACGCCAACTATATCTAAAAATAAAGGATATGAAAATTTGGCAGCAAGCATTGACTCAACAAATGAAACTTTTCATCAGTCCTATTCTAAAGATTTAGACTCTTCAGAAGCCCCTACATTCCTAGGATGTTTTAAGCTTCCTTTGCCTCCTGTCGGTCAGCAGGCCTCAAACAATCACATGCGCAGCTGTATGAGTCCTGCAGGCAGGCTAGAAAGCCATCAGAGGGGTTTTTAGATTGAAACACTCTTTCAAATGCAGAAGACTGAAGCCCTGAATTGACTTTTTCCAGAAAATGTCAAAAGAGTGGAAAAGCAGAGCACAAAAGCCGGCAGATTTTTGTTTGGGTACATGCTTAGGAATTTCCAGAGGGGTCCCTGAAGTCTGAGCACGCCTTGTGTATGTTCAGCTTCCTTCCTCATGACCTTGTCATGGGCGGGCTTCCTCACACTGGCTCCCGGCATCTCACCCTTTTCCATTTTAATTAATTAATTAATTAATTTTAAAATCAGGTGCAGTTCGATCGCGAGATTCCAAATGTTCTGCTGAAGAATCTAGACAATACAGGGAAGAATGATTACGAGGAGCAAGATTATAAACAGTTGACAGAATAGTCTTTCCAGAAATGAAGTTAGAGAAAGTGTGGAGAAAGTCATTGGCTTCTCCTGCGGTGGTAAAATCTAATCGGGAGTGTTCCAAGGTCTGAATCTGATTATGAAGTTTCCCTAAGCCTAAACTAATATCTGAGCTGTTCCAAAACACCTAAAACTTGATTTTTTAACATATTGGGCATTTACACTTGTTGAGTCAATGATTGCTGTCATAGTAACAATAACAGTTGTTGTAACACAGCAAGAACATAATTATCATATCAATAAGTTGTTACAGTTACAGGACATCTTTAAAACCACAAAAGAGCATACATTACTTTGAGGAGTTAAACAAGATGAAAACATCCATGGTTCACAAGTTGCTACATTAGGTACGTTAAGTTTTCTGGAATCATTGGTGAAAAGAAGAACATAAGGAGAGGATAGACAAGCCAAAATAGAGTAAATAGAGTCATTTTCTGGTTGGAGTTTGCGCTGCAGCAGCTGTTAGTCCCGCCGGGATCTTGATGTTTCTTTTGCCTCCTTCTGCCATCGCGCGTGGCTGCCAAGCTACACGAAAATTTGAGCAAATAGTTTACAGTTCCCATACATCTCCTTTTCCCATCAAGTCTCTATCCCATAGTTTCGCAGATGGACGCTGGCGGAGCACTAGGTCCCATCAGTCAGTAAGGCTGGCCCCGCCCTTGGCTTTCGGTGCGGCTGTTTCCCGCGGCGGTGGCGGCAGAGAAGTTCCCTTTTTCTTTTGTGGCGAATCAGTCTGTCCGGGATCCAAATTGACGAATCTGCACCCTGTGAAAAAAACATAAACACTTCCTCGACCCGCAGTAAATTCTGGGTCAGGATCTTTTTGTTATCTGGAGGAGATCTTTTCACTTTATCAACGGTTTTACATCTTATAGTTCCAAACAAATCAGCATTTAACTTATTACAAAGAGAACATGTTGTAAAATCTGATGGAGGAAAAACTATATTTAAATTATCCTTTTTTAATTTTTGAATTAACAAAGCATGTGAGGGTAAATGATGCAAGATTTGACCACAATAATTTCCTATAGCAATCTGCCAATCATCATCAAACATTTGAAAAGCATCAAGTTGTTTTGTTATATGGAATTACAATTTTTGATGGCTCTTTACTAAACAATTTAATAAATCAGTATACTTGAATTAATCTTTTTAATTAATATGTCAGTAATTTTTCCTTAGGCAGAGGCCATTGTTCCACCCACGCCAGATCTTGAGATTTTCATGTAATGGGGTAGGCAGCAAAAACACTGGCCTTCATTATAAATTTGGATATCCCAATCCAGTACATAGCTTGCGAGGAGTTGGACAAATTGGCTCAATTATTTTTGTCTGTTGTTTACCCAATCCTTTTGATGGATCATAGCCTATCTGCAGCATCTGAGAGGTCACTTTATCATCAGGGCTAAAAAGTAACACTCCCATTTGAGATAGCATGTCCCTCCCCCACAGGGTAAGGGGGAGCGAAGGAACAACATAAGGTTGGAAAGTTCCACAGGTATCCTCAAATTGCCAATCTAAAATTTTTGCACTGTTAACTACTGTGGGGGCTTGAGGGCAAATAAAACAAAATTTGACTCCTGAAATCTATCAGAGCAACTTGCCAAATCATCACTATTTTTGTAAAAGACTTGCAGTTGATCCTTATTGAATGGAATTAATATATTTGTTACTTATTTTCCAAAAAGTTTTACACTTCTTTTTCTTTTTTTTTTAATTAATTGTTCCACCAAGTTGGGATAAGATAAAACTATTTTTCTTGGGGTCATTGGTAGATGGAACCAATGGGCCTTCTTGTCACAAGCATCCTGTAGGTATACATTTTGTGGCAAGAATAATTTAATCTCCTCTTTTGGCAATATTAATCTTAATTACTGATCATTTAAAGCCTCATTCACTTTAACAAAAGCCAACTCTGTCTCACTAGTCAACCTTTTCTTAGAACTGGATTAGGATTGTTTTTTTTAAGCAATCAAACAAAAGGCTTTAAATCTACAGAAGTCAGTTTTAAATGTGGGCATATCCAATTAATATCACCTAATAATTTTTGGAAATCATTTAAAGTTAGTAAACAATCTCTCAGCAGCTTTAAAGGGACATTATCAGTTTTAAAACTTTTGGCAGACCTAAATATAAGAAGCAGGAAAAGAGGTGTTACACAATATCTTTATAAGCTTTTTCAATGATCTTGGTATAACCCAAATCTGGTCTATAGCCTTTTAGATGACAAGTAACCATTTAATCTTTGCTTGCATACTTCCAGCAACGGGGAGCTCACTACTCACCAAGGTTTTAAACTCTCTCTCACCTCTTATTTTATAGCATTTCCATCTTGCATACCACTTTCTCTAATCCTATGAACTCATTTTCAGTAGTATATGTTGGCCAGGAGCTGGGCCAGTCTCTCAGCAATGTAAGAAACGTCTTGTCTATTGTCTAACAGCCATGACATTTTAATATCCTTGAATTAAAAAATCTTTTAAAGACCTAGAAGCTGCAATATTCTGCACCCAAAAAGCTAGATCTAGATCCTCTGGGGCTTTTTTTTGTCTGGTTTTTCTGTCTGGTAATAAGGTAAAAGCAAAAGCTGTGCTATTTTTTTTAATTTTTATTAATTGCACAGTTTTAGCAGGTGGCGAGATCAAAACTTCAATTTTTTTCAGTATAATCAGAATTTACTACACAAGACACTACCGAAATTTTTTTGAAAAGAAAGCAAGCTATGCCCCAGCACAAGTCTTACCATGTCCTCAGGCAGGGGACTAGCCACTCCCATTGGAATCTGAGTCAGGAGTTATTATTATTGAGGTGGTGGAACTGAGGTCCAGGCCTGAGCTACCTGGGGTTGTTTGGTACGGGTTGTTGTCTCTGTTTAGCAGGACATTTTGGCAAAAAATGTTCTATTTGGCCTCAAGAGAAACATTTTGCATTTGTAAAGTCCTTTTTATTACGAATATTTTTCTTTCTTTTTTTCTGTTTTTCTTCCTTTTTTGGGGGGGGGAGGTGAGGCCCCTCCTGAGGGGATTTTATGCAAGGAGCAAGCTCTGTTTTAAAAGCTCTTTTGCTCAAAAATATTGTCACTATCGTTTTCAAACTTAAGCCATGTTTTGGGAGGCTTTGGATATAAAGTGGGGAGTTCTTAAGCCCTGGGGAGGCGCAAGCAGAGGTTGCAGTGGTCGCCTTAAATAAGATACCTTTTTTAAAGATTTGGTTTGTGTAGAGGGGGAGGGGCTCTCCAGGGCCCTCGGCCGCTGCGTCCTGTAAGCACCCTCCTTCCTCGGGAGGAAGAGTACTGTCTGTCTCCTTTTGTTTGCCAATGGCAGAAAATATGATCTGCGTAGAAGGTGGAGACCCACTACCATTAACTGCTATAGCCTCTCCCATAGGCTATCTAACAGCCTCATGACAGGGGTCCAGAACATTTGTAATCATACTTTACAGAGCAAAAGCATTTACAGGCCCATGCAAAGTATAATAAGTTTTTAGCTGTTTTCCTAGCTTCACCCAAGTATCTAAATCCCTTTTCTGGAAACCAAGGACATTGCTCTCGTAACACTAGCCTTTTAATCTTTAATTTGTCTTTTTTGTTTAACAGTTACAAAATTACTTGTATAAAGAGGTGTCATTGTTTTGAGTCATTGTTACCCCTGTCAGAAAATTAAGAGTTATAGAAAAGTCTGCCTTGACAAAAGGTTTTACCTTAGCCAAGGGGGGTTTTGTTTTTAACCCTAAGATAGCAGGTTTCTTTTCAACCTCTAGAGCACCAGGTTTCTCTTAAACCCTTGAACACTTCCCACTCCTCTTCACCCTGTCTATCCTACAGGGGGGTCCGCGGCACCCTGAGTGGGGTCCTAGCCGTCCCGAATACTCAAACACTGGGGGAGTACCTGAAAGTACTCCTGGGGGAGTGATTAAGTCACTCTGGGGGGAGCAACAGAGAGTGCTCCGGGGGGAGCAACGGAGAGTGCTCTGGGGGGAGATTTTGCTCCGAGGAACCTACCTTCGAATAGCCTGTTCCGGACGCCACTTGCAGGGGTCCAGCCCCGGTGGATCCAGGGAATTCGAAGGGTGGACGGCGTTGGCGTGGAAAGACTTCTTTATTTATTAATATAAGATTAGATTAAGAAACTGTAGCGTAGTAGGAAGATTAAGTGGAGGAAGAGGGCTGAATAGCTTGGTTTACGCGGAAGGCCACTAAAATTCCAGACAAGGAATTTGCACCATCTACATTGGGCCACTGGCACCCGCTTGGAATATCTAAGGGTGCCTCACCTTAAGCTCCCTTTCCTGCGGTTCTTAACAGCCAGGGCAAGTAAGTAGACCTGGAGAGGCCTCCGCGCCCCAGGTGGAGATTCAGCCTGAAGTTAAAGAGCAGAGAGAGGGAAGGGAGAGAAGAAAAGAGAGAGAAAAAACACGGGGGAGCCAGAGTCCCAAGAAACCAGGCCGAGAGACTAGTTCGAGAAGCTGGCCCGAGAAACTGGCCCCCTCCTTTATTGTTCAGAAGGCCTTTGATACACAGAGATCAATGGGTAACACAAAATTATGTAGCATTCGCAACCCCAGATTCTTTCCGTATATCATTTTGTATACAAAAGGTCTCAGGTGATTTACATTATCTTCTGGCCAAGAGGCTTGTTAACACTTTTTGGCTCTCTTCCTTAATGAATGTTAATTTTGTTTCCCCTCAAGTGTTTTTCTTTAATCTGCATCTCCTTAAAGCATTAAAGTTACATCTCTATAGAACAAAGGTGCAGTGGGATATAACAAAGAAGGTACTTAACTCAAAGATCTAGTGTTGCTAATACCAGGTCTACTACTTGTTTTTCTATACAACAACTATATCTAAAAATAAAGGATATGAAAATTTGGCAGCAAGCATTGACTCAACAAATGAAACTTTTCATCAGTCCTATTCTAAAGATTTAGACTCTTCAGAAGCCCCTACATTCCTAGGATGTTTTAAGCTTCCTTTGCCTCCTGTGGTCAGGAGGCCTCAAACAATCAAATGCGCAGCTGTACGAGTCCTGCAGGCAGGCTAGAAAGCCATCAGAGGGGTTTTTAATTGAAACACTCTTTCAAATGAAGAAGACTAAAGCCCTGAATTGACATTTTCCAGAAAATGTCAGAAGAGTGGAAAAGCAGAGCACAAAAGCCGGCAGATTTTTGTTGGGGTACATGCTTAGGAATTTCCAGAGGGGTCCCTGAAGTCTGAGCACGCCTTGCGCATGTCAGCTTCCTTCCTCATGACCTTGTCACGGGCGGGCTTCTTCACACTGGCTCCCGGCACGACGGGAAGCCGTGACACTGCTGCTACAGCACGGGAGGAAAGCACCATTGCATGCCCCCATTCGAGCCGAGGACTAACTCTCCTGGGGAGATTCAAAAATAACCCCAAGATCTATGTCAGTCATGGAGAGGAATCCTCAGGTTTCCGGCACAGACTCCACACAAGATATTAGGTCCCGGCATCCACGGGAGAGGAATCCCGGCAGGCTCCCAAGCAACTCGCATGGGGACTGGCATTTACTAAGGTCACCAGAGCGGGTCCCTGAGGTCCCCGTCGGAAGACGAGAGCACCTGCCCCAACTCGAGAAAATCAAGGAGGCTCTCCCCTCCAAGCCAGATGAGGCCTATTTCCACTGAGGCGTCTCGAGGCTAATCACACCTAACCTCTGGAACTTCCAAAGGGTCCTTCACACCCTTGCTGCAACTCAAAAAGTTCCCCAACATACCCATCTCCACTTGAGAGGAAGCACGAGGGTCCCGCCACATCCAGAGGAGCCCGTTTCCACCTCGTAGCTAGAGGAGTGATCCTATCCCTGCTTGGCTGGGAAATAATTCCGGGTGTTCCGTCCCATCTCAAGAGGAGGCGCTCTCCACAGTAAAACCGAGAGGAGCACCATGGTCGTTCCACCATTCCAAGAGTACCCCAGATGTCTCAGTCCTTTCCAGAGAAACCTGTTTTCCTTGCACTGCCTCGACTTTCACGCCGAGGATTGACTCACACCACGGTGGCACGTGGGACAGCCCTGTGGGAAAGCCTTGAGGAAAGCCTCATGGGAAAGCCCCGAGGGAAAGCCACAGATCCCTTGATCCACCCGAAGGGAAGCGTGACACTGCTGCTACAGCTCGGAAAGAAAGCGCACGTGCATGCCCCCAGTAGTGTCGTGGACTGACTCCCCTGGGGAGACTCCACAAGTACCCCAAGATCCATGTCAGCACTGGAGAGGAATCCTCAGGTTCGGGCACCGACTCCACACAAGGTCTTAGGCCCGGCATCGACGGGAGAGGAATCCCGAGAGGCCCCCGAGCAACTCGCATGGGGACTGGCCTTTCCTGAGGCCACCAGAGCGGTCCCTGAGGTCCCGGGGTAAGTCGAGAGCACCTGCCGCAACTCGAGAAAATCCAGGAGGTTCTCCCCTCCAGGCGAGATGAGGCCCATTTCCGCTGAGGCGTCTCGAGGCTAATCACACCTAACCTCTGGAACTTCTAAAGGGTCTTTAAACACCCTTGCTGCAACTCAAGACGTTCTCCGACATACCCGTCTCCACTCGAGAGGAAGCACGAGAGTCCCGCCACATCCAGAGGAGCCCGTTTCCGCTCTCTAGCTCGAGAGGAGGGATCCTTTCCCTGCGTGGTCGGGAAAGAATTCCCGGCGTTCCCGTCGCATCTCAAGAGGAGGCGCTCTCCACAGGAAAGGCGAGGGGAACTCCAGGGCCGTGCCGACATTCTCAGAGTCCCCCAGATGGCTCAGTCCATTTCAGGG
>NW_017194039.1:0-9523 GCF_001704415.2 Capra hircus
GTGCTTCCTCTCTCGGGTGGAGACTGGTATGTCGGGGATCTTCTTGAGTTGCAGCAAGGGTGTGAAGGACCCTCTGGAAGTTCCAGAGGTTAGGTGTGATTAGCCTCGAGACACCTCAGCGAAATGGGCCTCATCTCGCCTGGTGGGTAGAACCTCCTGGATTTCTCGAGTTGCGGCAGGTGCTCTCGACTTACGACGGGACCTCAGGGACCCGCTCTGGTGGCCTCAGGAAACGCCAGTCCCCATGCGAGTTGCTAGGGGGCCTCTCGGGATTCCTCTCCTGTCGATGCCGATGCCTAAGACATTGTGTGGAGTCGGTGCCAGAACCTGAGGATTCCTCTCCAGTGCTGACATGGATCTTGGGGTATTTCTGGAGTCTCCTCAGGGGAGTCAGTCCTTGTCTCGAGTGGGGGCATGCACGTGCGCTTTCCTCCCGAGCTGTAGCAGCAGTGTCACGCTTCCCTTCCCGTGTATCCTAGGATCAGTGGCTTTCCCTCGAGGCTTTCCACGAGCTTTCCCACGTCGCTTTCCCACAGTGATGTCCCATGTGCCACCGTCGTGTCAGTCGATCCTCGGCCTGAAAGTTGATGCAATGCCGGGAAAACAGGCTTCCGTGGAATGGACTGAGACATCTGGGGTATCTGGAATGGTGGCACGACTCTTGAGTCCCTCTCGCCTTTCAGGTGGAGAGCGCCTCCTCTTGAGATGCAACGGGAACGCCGGGAATCTTTCCCGAGCCTGCGGGGAAAGGATCCCACCTCTCGAGCTAGGAGGCAGTAACGGGGCTCCTCTGGATGTGGGCGGGACGCTCGTGCTTCCTCTCGAGTGGAGACGGGTATATCCGGGAACTTGTTGAGTTGCAGCAACGGGTGTGAAGGACCCTTTGAAAGTTCCAGAGGGTAGGTGTGATTAGCATCAAGACGCCTCAGCAGAAAGTAGCCTCACCTCGCCTGGAGGGGAGAACCTCCTAGATTTTCTCGAGTTGCGGCAGGTGCTCTCGACTTACGACGGGGACCTCAGGGACCCGCTCTGGTGGCCTCAGGAAAGGCCAGTCCTCATGCGAGTTGCTCGGGCGCCTGTCGGGATTCCCCTCCCGTCGATGCTGGGGCCTAAGACCTTGTGTGGGGTCATTGCCGAACCTGAGGATTCCTCTCCAGTGCTGACATCAATCTTGGGATATTTCTGGAGTCTCCCCAGGGGAGTCAGTCCTCGTCTCGAGTGGGGTCATGCACGTTCGCTTTCCTCCCGAGCTGTAGCAGCAGTGTCGCGCTTCCTTCGCATGGATCAAGGGATCTGTGGCTTTCCCTCGAGGCTTTCCAACGAGGCTTTCCCACGAGGCTTTCCCACGAGGCTTTCCCACAGGGCTGTCCCTCGTGTCACCGTGGTGTGAGTCGATCCTCGGCTTGAAAGTCGAGGCAGTGCAGGGAAAAGAGGTTTCCCTGGAATGGACGGAGACATCTGGTGGACTCTGGGAATGGTGGCAAGACCCTGGAGTTCGTCTCACCTTTCCTCTGGAGAGCGCCTCCTCTTAGGATGCCACGGAAACGCCGGGAATTCTTTCCCGACCACGCAGGGAAAGGATCCTCCTCTCGAGGTAGGAGGCGGAAAGGGGGCTACTGTCGATGTGTGTGGGACTTCGTGTTTCCTCTCGAGTGGAGACAGGTATGTCGGGGAACTTCTTGAGTTGCAGCAAGGGTGTGAAGGACCTTTGGAAATTCCAGAGGTTAGGTGTGATTAGCCTCGAGACACCTCAGCGGAAATGGGCCTCATCTCGCCTGGAGGGGAGAACGTCCTGAATGTTCTCGAGTTGCAGCAGGTGCTCTCGGACTTACGACGGGGACCTCAGGGACCCGCTCTGGTGGCCTCAGGATAGGCCAGTCCCTATGCGAGTTGCCAGGGGACCTCTCGGGATTCCTCTCCCGTCGAAGCTGGGGCCTAAGATATTGTGTGGAGTGGGTGCCGGTACCTGAGGATTCCTCTCCAGTGCTTACGTGGATCTTGGGGGTACTTCCTGGAGTCTCCCCATTGGAGTCAGTCCCTCGACTCGAGTGGGGGCATGCACGTGCGCTTTCCTCTCGAGCTGTAGCAGCAGTGTCGCGCTTCCATTCGCGTGGATCAAGGGATCTGTGGCTTTCCCTCGAGGCTTTCCGACGAGGCTTTCCCACGAGGCTTTCCCACGAGGCTTTCCCACAGGGCGATCCCACATGCCACCGTGGTTGTGAGTCGATCCTCGGCTTGAAAGTCGACGCAGTGCAGGGAAATCAGGTTTCCCTGGAATGGACGGAGACATCTGGGGGACTCTGGGAATGGTGGCAGGAACCTGGAGTTCCTCTCCCGTTTCCTGTGGAGAGCGCCTCCTCTTGAGATGGGACGGGAACGCCGGGAATTCTTTCCAGAGCACGCAGGGAAAGGATCCCTCCTCTCGAGCTAGGAGGCGGAAACGGGGCTCCTCTGGATGTGGGCGGGACTCTCGTGCTTCCTCTCGAGTGTAGACGGGTATGTCGGGGAACTTCTTGAGTTGCAGCAAGGGTGTGAAGGACCCTTTGAAAGTTCCAGAGGTTAGGTGTGAATAGCCTCGAGACGCCTCAGGGGAAATGGGCCTCATCTCGCCTGGAGGGGAGAACCTCCTGGATTTTCTCGAGTTGCGGCAGGTGCTCTCGACTTACGATGGGGACCTCAGGGGCCCGCACTGGTTTCCTCAGGAAAGGCCAGTACCCATGCGAGTTGCTCAGGGGCCTCTCGGGATTCCTCTCCCATCGATGCCAGGGCCTAAGACCTTGTGTGGAGTCGGTGCCGGAACCTGAGGATTCCTCTCCAGTGCAGACATGGATATTGGCGTACTTCTGGAGTCTCCCCAGGGGAATCAGTCCTCGTCTCGAGTGGGGGGCATGCACGTGCGCTTTCCTCCAGAGCTGTAGCAGCAGTGTCACGCTTCCCTTTCGCGTGGATACTAGGGATCAGAGGCTTTCCCTGGAGGCTTTCCCACGAGGCTTTCCCACGAGGCTTTCCCACAGGGCTGTCCCACGTGCCACCGTGGAGTGAGTCGATCCTCGGCTTGACAGTCGAGGCAGTGCTGGGAAAACAGGTTTCCCTGGAATGGACTGAGGCATCTGGGGGACCTTGGGAATGGGGCCTGATCCTGGAGTTCTTCTCGCCTTTCCTGTGGAGAGCGCCTCCTCTTGAGATGCGACGGGAACGCTAGGAATTCTTTCTCGACCACACAGGGAAAGGATCCCTCCTCTCGAGCTAGCAGGCGGAAACGGGGCCACTCTGGATATGGACGGGACTCTCCGATTCCTCTAGAGTGGAGACGGGTATGTCGGGGAACTTCTTGATTTGCAGCAAGGGTGTGAAGGACCCTTTGGAAGTTCCAGAGTTTAAGTGTGATTACCCCCTAGTTGCCTCAGCGGAAATGGGCCTCATCTCGCCTGGAGGGGAGAACCTCCTGGATTTTCTGGAGTTGCGGCAGGTGCTCTCGACTTACGATGGGGACCACAGGGACCCGCTCTGGTGCCTCAGGAAAGGCCAGTCCCCATATGCGTTGCTCTGGGGCCTCTCGGGATTCCTCTCCCGACGATGCCGGGGTCTAAGACCTTGTTTGGAGTCGGTGCCGGAACCTGAGGATTCCTCTCCCACTTCTGACATGGATATGGGGTACTTCTGGAGTCCCCCCAGGGGTGTCACTACTCGTCTCGAGTGGGGCCATGCACGTGCGCTTTCCTCCCGAGCTGTAGCAGCAGTGTCCCGCTTCCCTTCGCATGGATCAAGGGATCTGTGGCTTTCCCTTGAGGCTTTCCCACGAGGCTTTCCCACAGGGCTGTACCACGTGCCACTGTGGTGTGAGTCGATCCTCGACTATAAAGTCGAGGCAGTGCAGGGAATACAGGTTTCCCTGGAATGGACTGAGACATCTGGGGGACTCTGGGAATGGTGGCACGACCCTGGAGTCCTCTCGCCTTTCCTCTGGAGAGCGCCACCTCTTGAGATTTGACGGGAATGCTGCGAATTCTTTCCCGACCACGCAGGGAAAGGATCAAACCTCTCGAGCTAAAAGGTGGAATCGGGGCTCCTCTGGATGTGGGCGGGACTCTCGTGCTTCCTCTCAAGTGGAGACGGGTATTTCGGGGAAATTCTTGAGTTGCATCAAGGGTGTGAAGGACCCTTTGGAAGTTCCAGAGTTTAGGTTTTGATTAGCCTCGAGACGCCTCTGCGGAAATGGGCCTCATGTCGCCTGGAGGGGAAAACCTCCTGGATTTTCTCAAGTTGCTGCAGGTGCTCTCGACGTACTACGGGGATCACAGGGACCCGCTCTGGTGGCCTCAGTTAAGGCCAGTCCACATGCGCGTTTCTCGGGGGCCTCTCGGGATTCCTCTCCCATCGATGCCGGGACCTAAGACCTTGTGTGGAGTCGGTGCCTGAACCTGAGGATTCCTCTCCAGTGCTGACATGGATCTTGGGCTACTTCTGGAGACTCCCCAGGGGAGTCAGTCCTCGTCTCATGTGGGGGCATGCAGTTGCGCTTTCCTCCAGAGCTGTAGCAGCAGTGTCACGCTTCCCTTCGCGTGGATCAAGGGATCTGTGGCTTTCCCTCGAAGGTTTTCCCACGAGGCTTTCCCAAGAGGCTTTCCCACGAGGCTTTCCCACGAGGCTTTCCCACAGGGCTGACCCACGTGTCACCGTTGTGTGAGTCGATCCTCGGCTTGAAAGTCGAGGCAGTGCAGGGAAAACAGGTTTCCCTTGAATGGACTGAGACATCTGGGGGACTCTGGGAATGGTGGCACGACCCTGGAGTTCCTCTCGCCTTTCCTGTGGAGAGCGTCTCCTCTTGAGATGCGAGGGGAAAGCCGGGAATTCTTTCCCGACCACGCAGTGAAAGGATCCCTCCTCTCGAGCCATGAGGCGGAAACGAGGCTCCTCTGGATGTGGCAGGACTCTCGTGCTTCTTCTCGAGTGGAGACGGGTATGTCGGGGAACTTCTTGAGTTGCAGCAAGGGTGTGAAGGACCCTTTGTAAGTTCCAGAGGTTAGGTGTGATTAGCCTCGAGACGCCTCAGCGCAAATGGGCATCATCTCGCCTGGAGGGGAGAACCTCCTGGATTTTCTCGAGTTCCGTCAGGTGCTCTCGACTTACGAAGGGGACCTCAGGGACTCGCTGTGGTGGCCTCAGGAAAGGCCAGTCCCCATGCGAGTTGCTCGGGGGCCTCTCGGGATTCCTCTCCCGTCTATTCCAGGGCCTAAGACCTTGTGTGGAGTCGGTGCCTGAACCTGAGGATTCCTCTCCAGTGCTGACATGGATCTTGGGGTACTTCTGGAGTCTCCCCAGGGGAGTCAGTCCTCGTCTCGAGTGGGGCCATGCACATGCGCTTTCCTCCGGAGCTGTAGCAGCAGTGTCACGCCTCCCTTGGCGTGGATCAAGGGATCTGCGGCTTTCCCTCGAGGCTTTCCCACGAGGCTTTCCCACGAGGCTTTCCCACAGGGCTCTCCCACGTGTCACCGTGGTGTGAGCCGATCCTCGGCTTGAAAGTCGAGGCAGTGCAGGGAAAACAGGTTTCCCTGGAATGGACTGAGACATCTGGGGGACTCTGGGAATGGTGGCACGACCCTGGAGTTCCTCTCGCCTTTCCTGTGGAGAGCGCCTCCTCTTGAGATGCGACGGGAACGCCGGGAATTTTTCCCGAACCTGCAGGGAAAGGATCCCTCCTCTCGAGCTAGGAGGCAGGAACGGGGCTCCTCTGGATGTGGGCGGGTCTCTCGTGCTTCCTCTCGGGTGGAGACTGGTATGTCGGGGATCTTCTTGAGTTGCAGCAAGGGTGTGAAGGACCCTCTGGAAGTTCCAGAGGTTAGGTGTGATTAGCCTCGAGACACCTCAGCGGAAATGGGCCTCATCTCGCCTGGTGGGTAGAACCTCCTGGATTTTCTCGAGTTGCGGCAGGTGCTCTCGACTTACGACGGGGACCTCAGGGACCCGCTCTGGTGGCCTCAGGAAACGCCAGTCCCCATGCGAGTTGCTAGGGGGCCTCTCGGGATTCCTCTCCTGTCGATGCCGATGCCTAAGACATTGTGTGGAGTCGGTGCCAGAACCTGAGGATTCCTCTCCAGTGCTGACATGGATCTTGGGGTATTTCTGGAGTCTCCTCAGGGGAGTCAGTCCTTGTCTCGAGTGGGGGCATGCACGTGCGCTTTCCTCCCGAGCTGTAGCAGCAGTGTCACGCTTCCCTTCCCGTGTATCCTAGGATCAGTGGCTTTCCCTCGAGGCTTTCCACGAGGCTTTCCCACGTCGCTTTCCCACAGTGATGTCCCATGTGCCACCGTCGTGTCAGTCGATCCTCGGCCTGAAAGTTGATGCAATGCCGGGAAAACAGGCTTCCGTGGAATGGACTGAGACATCTGGGGTATCTGGGAATGGTGGCACGACTCTTGAGTCCCTCTCGCCTTTCAGGTGGAGAGCGCCTCCTCTTGAGATGCAACGGGAACGCCGGGAATCTTTCCCGAGCCTGCGGGGAAAGGATCCCACCTCTCGAGCTAGGAGGCAGTAACGGGGCTCCTCTGGATGTGGGCGGGACGCTCGTGCTTCCTCTCGAGTGGAGACGGGTATATCCGGGAACTTGTTGAGTTGCAGCACGGGTGTGAAGGACCCTTTGAAAGTTCCAGAGGGTAGGTGTGATTAGCATCAAGACGCCTCAGCAGAAAGTAGCCTCACCTCGCCTGGAGGGGAGAACCTCCTAGATTTTCTCGAGTTGCGGCAGGTGCTCTCGACTTACGACGGGGACCTCAGGGACCCGCTCTGGTGGCCTCAGGAAAGGCC
This sequence comes from Capra hircus, assembly GCF_001704415.2. Classification (NCBI taxonomy): domain Eukaryota; kingdom Metazoa; phylum Chordata; class Mammalia; order Artiodactyla; family Bovidae; genus Capra; species Capra hircus. Next base: position 6,805 of record NW_017194039.1, read on the forward strand.
AGTCCTCATGCGAGTTGCTCGGGCGCCTGTCGGGATTCCCCTCCCGTCGATGCTGGGGCCTAAGACCTTGTGTGGGGTCATTGCCGGAACCTGAGGATTCCTCTCCAGTGCTGACATCAATCTTGGGATATTTCTGGAGTCTCCCCAGGGGAGTCAGTCCTCGTCTCGAGTGGGGTCATGCACGTTCGCTTTCCTCCCGAGCTGTAGCAGCAGTGTCGCGCTTCCCTTCGCATGGATCAAGGGATCTGTGGCTTTCCCTCGAGGCTTTCCAACGAGGCTTTCCCACGAGGCTTTCCCACGAGGCTTTCCCACAGGGCTGTCCCTCGTGTCACCGTGGTGTGAGTCGATCCTCGGCTTGAAAGTCGAGGCAGTGCAGGGAAAAGAGGTTTCCCTGGAATGGACGGAGACATCTGGTGGACTCTGGGAATGGTGGCAAGACCCTGGAGTTCGTCTCACCTTTCCTCTGGAGAGCGCCTCCTCTTAGGATGCCACGGAAACGCCGGGAATTCTTTCCCGACCACGCAGGGAAAGGATCCCTCCTCTCGAGGTAGGAGGCGGAAAGGGGGCTACTGTCGATGTGTGTGGGACTTCGTGTTTCCTCTCGAGTGGAGACAGGTATGTCGGGGAACTTCTTGAGTTGCAGCAAGGGTGTGAAGGACCCTTTTGGAAATTCCAGAGGTTAGGTGTGATTAGCCTCGAGACACCTCAGCGGAAATGGGCCTCATCTCGCCTGGAGGGGAGAACGTCCTGAATGTTCTCGAGTTGCAGCAGGTGCTCTCGACTTACGACGGGGACCTCAGGGACCCGCTCTGGTGGCCTCAGGATAGGCCAGTCCCTATGCGAGTTGCCAGGGGACCTCTCGGGATTCCTCTCCCGTCGAAGCTGGGGCCTAAGATATTGTGTGGAGTGGGTGCCGGTACCTGAGGATTCCTCTCCAGTGCTTACGTGGATCTTGGGGTACTTCTGGAGTCTCCCCATTGGAGTCAGTCCCTCGACTCGAGTGGGGGGCATGCACGTGCGCTTTCCTCTCGAGCTGTAGCAGCAGTGTCGCGCTTTCCATTCGCGTGGATCAAGGGATCTGTGGCTTTCCCTCGAGGCTTTCCGACGAGGCTTTCCCACGAGGCTTTCCCACGAGGCTTTCCCACAGGGCCGATCCCACATGCCACCGTGGTGTGAGTCGATCCTCGGCTTGAAAGTCGACGCAGTGCAGGGAAATCAGGTTTCCCTGGAATGGACGGAGACATCTGGGGACTCTGGGAATGGTGGCAGGGAACCTGGAGTTCCTCTCCGTTTCCCTGTGGAGAGCGCCTCCTCTTGAGATGGGACGGGAACGCCGGGAATTCTTTCCAGAGCACGCAGGGAAAGGATCCCTCCTCTCGAGCTAGGAGGCGGAAACGGGGCTCCTCTGGATGTGGGCGGGACTCTCGTGCTTCCTCTCGAGTGTAGACGGGTATGTCGGGGAACTTCTTGAGTTGCAGCAAGGGTGTGAAGGACCCTTTGAAAGTTCCAGAGGTTAGGTGTGAATAGCCTCGAGACGCCTCAGGGGAAATGGGCCTCATCTCGCCTGGAGGGGAGAACCTCCTGGATTTTCTCGAGTTGCGGCAGGTGCTCTCGACTTACGATGGGGACCTCAGGGGCCCGCACTGGTTTCCTCAGGAAAGGCCAGTCCCATGCGAGTTGCTCAGGGGCCTCTCGGGATTCCTCTCCCATCGATGCCAGGGCCTAAGACCTTGTGTGGAGTCGGTGCCGGAACCTGAGGATTCCTCTCCAGTGCAGACATGGATATTGGCGTACTTCTGGAGTCTCCCCAGGGGAATCAGTCCTCGTCTCGAGTGGGGGCATGCACGTGCGCTTTCCTCCAGAGCTGTAGCAGCAGTGTCACGCTTCCCTTTGCGTGGATATAGGGATCAGAGGCTTTCCCTGGAGGCTTTCCACGAGGCTTTCCCACGAGGCTTTCCCACAGGGCTGTCCCACGTGCCACCGTGGAGTGAGTCGATCCTCGGCTTGACAGTCGAGGCAGTGCTGGGAAAACAGGTTTCCCTGGAATGGACTGAGGCATCTGGGGGACTCTGGGAATGGGGCCTGATCCTGGAGTTCTTCTCGCCTTTCCTGTGGAGAGCGCCTCCTCTTGAGATGCGACGGGAACGCTAGGAATTCTTTCTCGACCACACAGGGAAAGGATCCCTCCTCTCGAGCTAGCAGGCGGAAACGGGGCCACTCTGGATATGGACGGGACTCTCCGATTCCTCTAGAGTGGAGACGGGTATGTCGGGGAACTTCTTGATTTGCAGCAAGGGTGTGAAGGACCCTTTGGAAGTTCCAGAGTTTAAGTGTGATTACCCCCTAGTTGCCTCAGCGTAAATGGGCCTCATCTCGCCTGGAGGGGAGAACCTCCTGGATTTTCTGGAGTTGCGGCAGGTGCTCTCGACTTACGATGGGGACCACAGGGACCCGCTCTGGTGGCCTCAGGAAAGGCCAGTCCCCATATGCGTTGCTCTGGGGCCTCTCGGGATTCCTCTCCCGACGATGCCGGGGTCTAAGACCTTGTTTGGAGTCGGTGCCGGAACCTGAGGATTCCTCTCCACTTCTGACATGGATATGGGGTACTTCTGGAGTCCCCCAGGGGTGTCACTACTCGGTGTCACTACTCGTCTCGAGTGGGGCCATGCACGTGCGCTTTCCTCCCGAGCTGTAGCAGCAAGTGTCCCGCTTCGCTTCG
>NW_017194040.1:0-9523 GCF_001704415.2 Capra hircus
ACCAAAGCGGGCGCCTTAGTCCCCGTCGTAAAGTCGAGAGCACCTGGCGCAACTCGAGAAAATCCAGGAGGTTCTCCCCTCCAGGCGAGATGAGACCCATTTGCGCTGAGGCATCTCGAGGCTAATCACACCTAAACCTGGAACTTCCAAAGGGCCTTTCACACCCTTGCTGCAACTCAAAGAAGTTCCCCGACATACCCGTTTTCCACTCGAAAGGAAGCACGAGAGTCCCGCCCACATCCAGAGGATCCCCTTTTCCGCCTAGCTCGAGAGGAGGGATCCTTTCCCTGCGTGGTCGGGAAAGAATACCCGGCGTTCCCGTCGCATCTCAAGAGGAGGCGCTCTCCACAGGAAAGGCGAGAGGAACTCCAGGGTCGTGCCACCATTCCAGAGTCACCGAGATGTCTCAGTCCATTCCAGGGTAAACTGTTTTCCCTGCACTGCCTCGACTTTCAAGCCGAGGATCGACTCACACCACGGTGGCAAGTGGGACAGGCCTGTGGAAGTCTCGTGGGAAAGCCTCGTGGGAAATCCTCGTGGGAAAGCCTCGAGGGAAAGCCACAGATCCCTTGATCCATGCGAAGGGAAGCGTGACACTGCTGCTACAGCTCGTGAGGAAATCGCACGTGCATGCCCCCACTAGAGACGAGGACTGACTCCACTGGGGAGACTCCAGAAGTACCCCAAGATCCATGTCAGCACTGGAGAGGAATCCTCAGGTTCCGGCACCGACTCCACACAAGTCTTAGGCACCGGCACCGAAGTGAGAGGAATCCCGAGAGGCCCCCGAGCAACTCGCATGGGGACTGGCCTTTCCTGAGGCCACAAGAGCGGGTCCCTGAGGTCCCCATCGTAAGTCGAGAGCACCTGCCGCAACTCGAGAAAATCCAGGAGGTTCACCCCTCCAGGCGAGATGAGGCCCCATTTCCGCTGAGGCGACTTGAGGCTAATCACATCTAACATCTGGAACTTCCAAAGGGTCTTTCACACCCTTGCTGCAACTCAAGAAGTTCCCCGACATACCCGTCTCCACTCGAGAGGAAGCACGAGAGTCCCGGCCACATCCAGAGGAGCCCCGTTTCCGCCTCCTAGCTCGAAAGGACGGATCCTTTCCCTGCTTGGTTCGGAAAGAATTCCCGGTGTTCCCGTCGCATCTCAAGAGGAGGCGCTCTCCACAGGAATGGCGAGAGGAACTCCAGGGTCGTGCCACCATTCCCAGAGTTCCCCAGATGTCTCAGTCCATTCCAGGGAAACCTGTTTTTCCTCCACTGCCTCGAATTTCAAGGCGAGGATCGACTCACACCACGGTGGCATGTGGGACAGCCCTGTGGGAATGCCTCGTGGGAAAGCCTCCTTGGAAGCCTCGAGGGAAAGCCACATATCCCTTTATGCACGCGAAGGGAAGCGTGACACAGCTGCTATAGCTCGGGAGGAAAGCGCAAGTTCATGCCCCACTAGAGACGAGGACTGACTCACCTGGGGAGACTCCAGAAGTTCCCCCAGATCCATGTCAGCACTGGAGAGGAATCCTCAGGTTCCGGAACCTGACCCCACACAAGGTCTTAGGCCCCGGCATCGACGGGAGAGGAATCCCGAGAGGCCCCCGAGCAACTCGCATGGGGACTGGCATTTCCTGTGGCCACCAGAGCGGGTCCCTGAAGTCCCCGTCGTAAGTCGAGAGCACCTGCCGCAACTCGAGAAAATCCAGGAGGTTCTCCCCTCCAGGCGAGTTGAAGCCCATTTCCGCTGAGGCGTCTTGAGGCTAATCACATCTAACATCTGGAACTTCCAAAGGGTCCTTCACACCCTTGCTTCAACTCAAGAACTTCCCCGACATACCCGTCTCCACTCGAGAGGAAGCACGGGAGTCCCGCCCACTTCCAGAGGAGCCCTGTTTCTGCCTCCTAGCTCGAAAGGACGGATCCTTTCCCTGCGTGGTCGGGAAAGAATTCCCGGTGTTCCCATCGCATCTCAAGAGGAGGCGCTCTCCACAGGAAAGGCGAGAGGAACTCCAGGGTCGTGCCACCATTCCCAGAGTCCCCCAGATATCTCAGTCCATTCCAGGGAAACCTGTTTTCCCTGCACTGCCTTGACTTTCAGCCAAGGATCGACTCACACCACGGTGGCACGTGGACAGCCCTGTGGGAAAGCCTCGAGGGAAAGCCACAGATCCCTTTATCCACGCGAAGGGAAGCGCGACACTTCTGCTACAGCTTGGGAGGAAAGCGCACGTGCATGCCCCCTCTCGAGACGAGGACTGACTCCCTTGGGCAGACTCCAGAAGTACCCCAAGATCCATGTCAGCAGTGGAGAGGAATGCTCAGGTTACGGCACCGATTCTACACAAGATCTTAGGCCCCGGCATCGACGGGAGAGAAATCCTGAGAGACCACCGAGCAATTCGCATGGGGACTGGCCTTTCCTGAGGCCACCAGAGCGGGTCCCTGAGGTCCCCGTCGTAAGTCGAGAGCAACTGTCGCAACTCGAGAAAATCCAGGAGGTTCTCCCCTCCAGGCGAAATGAGGCCCATTTCCGCTGAGGCATCTCGAGGCTAATCACACCTAACCTCTGGAACTTCCAAAGGGTCCTTCACACCCTTTGCCTGCAACTCAGGAAGTTCCCCGACATACCCGTCTCCACAAGAGAGGAAGCACGATAGTCCCGCCCACATCCAGAGGAGCCCCATTTCCGCCTCCTAGCTCGAGAGGAGGGATCCTTTCCCTGCTTGTTGGGAAAGAATTCCCGGCGTTCCCGACGCATCTCAAGAGGAGGCGCTTTCCACAGGAAAGGCGAGAGGAACTCCAGGGTCGTGCCACCATTCCCAGAGTTCCCCAGATGTCTCAGTCCATTCCAGGGATACCTGTTTTCCCTGCACTGCCTCGACTTTCAAGCCGAGGATCGACTCACACCACGGTGGCTCGTGGGACAACCCTGTGGGAAAGCCTTGTGGGAAAGCCTCGTGGGAAAGCCTCAAGGGAAAGCCACAGATCCCTTGATCCAAGCGAAGGGAAGCGTGACATTGCTGCTACAGCTCGGGAGGAAAGCGCAAGTGCAACCCCCACTCGAGACGAGGACTGACTCCCCTGGCGAGACACCAGAAGTACCCCAAGATCCATGTCAGCACCGGAGAGGAATCCTCAGGTTCCGGCACCGACTCCACACAAGGTCTTAGGGCCCGGCATCGACAGGAGAGGAATCCTGAGATGCCCCCGACCAACTCGCTGGGGACTGGCCTTTCCTGAGGCCACCAGAGCGGGTCCCTGAGGTCCCCGTCATAAGCCGAGAGCACCTGCCGCAACTGGAGAAAATCCAGGAGGTTCTCCCCTTCAGGCGAGATTAGGCCAATTTCCGCGGAGGCGTCTCGAGGCTAATCACACCTAACCTCTGGAACTTCCAAAGGGTCCTTCACACCCTTGCTGCAACTCAAGAAGTTCCCCGACATAACCGTCTCCACTCGAGAGGAATCACGAGAGTCCCTCCCTCATCCAGAGGAGCGCTGTTTCCGCCTCCTAGTTGGAGAGGAGGGATCTTTCCCTGCGTGGTCGGGAAAGAATTCCCGGTGTTCCCGTCGCATCTCAAGAGGAGGCGCTCTCCAGAGGAAAGGCGAGAGGAACTCCAGGGTCGTGCCACCATTCCCAGAGTCCCCCAGATGTCTCAGTCCATTTAGGGAAAACCTTTATTCCCTGCACTGCCTCGACTTTCAAGCCGAGGATCGACTCACACCACGGTGGCACGTGGGACAGCCCTGTGGGAAAGCCACGTGGGAAAGCCTCGTGGGAAAGCCTCGAGGGAAAGCCACAGATCCTTTGATCCACTCGACGGGAAGCGTGACACTGCTGCTAGAGCTGGGGAGAAAAAGCGCACGTGCATGCCCCCAAGCGAGACGAGGACTGACTCCCTTGGGGAGACTCCAGAAGTACCCCAAGATCCATGTCAGCCCTGGAGAGGAATCCTCAGGTTCCGCACCCGACTCCACACAAGGTCTTATGCCGGGGTCCAGCCCCGGTGGATCCAGGGAATTCGAAGGGTGGCCGGCGTTGGCGTGGAAAGACTTGTTTATTTATTAATGTAAGATTAGATTAGGAAACTATAGTGTAGTAAGAAGATTAAGTGGAGGAAGAGGGCTGAATAGCTTAGTTTACGCGGAAGGCCAATAAAATTCAGGACAAGGAATTTTGCACCACCTACGTTGGGCCACCGGCGCCCGCTTGAATATCTAAGGGTGCCTCGCCTTAAGCTCCCTTTCGTGCGGGTCTTAACAGCCAGGGCAAGTAAGTAGACCTGGCGAGCCTCCGCACTCCAGGTGGAGATTCAGCCTGAAGTTATAGTAAAGAGCAGAGAGAAGGAAAGGTAGAGAAGAAGAAAGAGAGAGAAAGACACGGGGGGAGCCAGAGTCCCAAGAAACCAGGCTGAGAGACTAGTTCGAGAAGCTGGTCCGAGAAACTGGCCCCCGGCCCCTGGCCTCCTCATTCATTGTTCAGAAGGCCTTTTATACTTTTGATAAAACATGGAGATCAATGGATAACACAAAATTATGTAGTGCTCGCAACCCAGATTCTTTCTGTATATCATTTTGTATACAAAAGGTCTCAGGTGATTTACATTATCTTCTGGCCAAGAGGCTTGTTAACACTTTTTGGCTCTCTTCCTTAATTAATGTTAATTTTGTTTCCCCTGAAGTGTTTTTCTTTAATGCTGCATCTCCTTAAAGCATTAAAGTTACATCTCTATAGAACAAAGGTGCAGTGGGTTATAACAAAGAAGGTACTTAACTCAAAGATCTAATGTTGCTAATACCAGGTCTACTACTTGTTTTTCTATATACCAACTATATCTAAAAATAAAGGATATGAAAATTTGGCAGCAAGCATTGACCCAAAAAATGAAACTTTTAATCAGTCCTATTCTAAAGATTTTGACTCCTCGGAAGCTCCTGCATTCCTAGGATGTTTTAAGCTTCCTGCTGCCTCCTGCGGTCAGGAGGCCTCAAACAATCACAAGCGCAGCTGTACGAGTTCTACAGGCAGGCTAGAAAGCCATCAGAGGGTTTTTGGATTGAAACACTCTTTCAAATGCAGAAGAATAACGCCCTGAATTGACTTTTTTCCAGAAAAGGTCAGAAGAGAGAAAAAGCAGAGCACAAAAACCGGCAGATTTTTTGTTGGGGTACATGCTTAAAAATTTCCAGAGAGGTCCCTGAAGTCTGGAGCACGCCTTGCGTATGTCAGCTTCCTTCCTCATAACCTTGTCACGGGCGGGCTTCCTCACACTGGCTCCTGGCAGTCTTAGGCCCCGCATCGACGGGAGAGGAATCCCGAGAGGCCCCCGAGCAACTCGCATGGCGGACTGGCCTTTGCTGAGGCCACCAGAGCGGGTCCCTGAGGTCCCCGTCGTAAGTCGAGAGCACCTGCCGCAACTCGAGAAAATCCAGGAGGTTTCTCCCCTCCAGGCGAGATGAGGCCCATTTCCGCTGAGGCGTCTCGAGGCTAATCACACCTAACCTCTGGAACTTCCAGAGGGTCCTTCACACCCCTTGCTACAACTGAAGAAGTTCCCCCGACATACCGTCTCCACTCGAGAGGAAGCACCGAGAGTCCCCGCCCATATCCAGAGGAGACCCGTTTCCGCCTCCTAGCTCGAGAGGAGGGTTCCTTTCCCTGCGTGTTCGGGAAAGAAATCCTGGCCTTCCCATCGCAGCTCAAGAGGGGGCGCTCTCCACAGGAAAGGCGAGAGGAACTCCAGGGTCGTGCCACCATTCCCAGAATCCCCCAGATGTCTCAGTCCATTCCAGGGAAAATCTGTTTTCCCTGCACTGCCTCGACTTTCAAGCCGAGGATCGACTCACACCACGGGGGGCACGTGGGACAGCCCTGTGAGAAAGCCTCGTGGGAAAACCTCGTGGGAAAGCCTCGAGGGGAAATCCACCAAGATGCCTTGATCCACTCGAAGGGAAGCGTGAAAATGCTGCTACAGCTCGGGAGGAAAGCGGCACGTGCATGCCCCCACACGAGACGAGATCTGACTCCACTGGGGAGACTCCAGAAGTACCCCAAACTCCATGTCAGCACTGGAGAGGAATCCTCAGGTTCCAGCAATGACTCCACACAAGGTCTTAGGCCCGGGAATCGACGGGAGAGGAATCCCGAGAGACCACCGAGCATCTCGCATGGGGACTGGCCTTTCCTGAGGCCACCAGAGCGGGTTCCTGAGGTCCCCGTCGTAAGTCGAGAGCACCTGCCGCAACTCGAGAAAATCCAGGAGGTTCTCCCCTCCAGGCGAGATGAGGCCCATTTCCGCTGAAGCGTCTCGAGGCTAATCCACACCTAACCTCTGGAACTTCCTATGGGTCCTTCACACCCATTGCTGCAACTCAAGAAAATTCCCCCACATACCCGTCTCCACTCGAGAGGAAGCACGAGAGGCCCGCCCACATCCAGAGGAGCCCCGTTTCCGCCTCCTAGCTCGAGAGTAGGGATCCTTTCCCTGCGTGTTGGGAAAGAATTCCCGGCGTTCCCGACGCATCTCAAGAGGAGTCACTCTCCACAGGAAAGGCGAGAGGAACTCCAGGGTCGTGCCACCATTCACAGAGTCCCCCAGATGTCTCAGTCCATTCCAGGGAAACCTGTTTTCCCTGCACTGCCTCGACTTTCAAGCGAGGATCGACTCACACCACGGTGACACGAGGGACAACCCTGTGGGAAAGACTCGTGGGAAAGCCTCGTGGGAAAGCCTCGCAGGAAAGCCACAGATCCCTTGATCCACGCGAAGGGAAGCGCGACACTGCTGCCACAGCTCGGGAGGAAAGCGCACGTGCATGCCCCCACTCGAGACGAGAACTGACTCCCCTGGGGAGACTCCAGAAGTACCCCAAGGTCCATGTCAGCACTGGAGAAGAATCCTCAGGTTACAGCAATGACTCCATACAGGGTCTTATGCCCCAGCATCGACGGGAGAGGAATCCCGAGAGGCCCCCGAGCAACTCGCATGGGGACAGGCCTTTCCTGAGGCCACCAGAGAGGGTCCCTGAGGTCCCCGTCGTAAGTCGAGAGCACCTGCCGCAACTCGAGAAAATCCAGGAGGTTCTCCCCTCCAGGCGAGATGAGGCCCATTTCCGCTGAGGCTTCTCGAGGCTAATCACAACTAACATCTGGAAATTACAAAGGTCCTTCACACACTTGCTGCAACTCAAGAAGACCCCAACATACCCGTCTCCACTCGAGAGAAAGCACGAGGGTCCCGCCCACATCCAGAGGAGCCCCGTTTCCGCCTCCTAGCTCGAGAGGAGGGATCCTTTCCCTGCGTGGTCGGGAAAGAATTCCTGGCGTTCCCGTCTCATCTCAAGAGGAGGCGCTCTCCACAGGAAAGGCGAGAGGAACTCCAGGGTCGTGCCACCATTCACAGAGTCCCCAGATGTCTCAGTCCATTCCAGGGAAACCTGTTTTCCCTGCACTGCCTCGACTTTCAAGCCGAGGATCGACTCACACCAAGGTGGCACGAGGGACAACCCTGTGGGAAAGACTCGTGGGAAAGCCTCGTGGGAAAGCCTCGCGGGAAAGCCACAGATCCCTTGATCCACGCGAAGGGAAGCGTGACACTGCTGCTACAGCTCGAGAGGAAATCGCACGAGCATGCCCCAATTTGAGACGAGGACTGAGTACCCTGGGAGACTCCAGAAGTACCCCAAATCCATGTCAGCATTGGAGAGGAATCTTCAGGTTCTGACTCCAAACAAGGTCTTAGGTCCCGGCGACGAGAGGAATACCGAGAGGCACCCGAACAACTCGCATGGGGACTGGCCTTTCCTAAGGCCACAAGAGCATGTCCCTGAGGTCCCAGTCGTAAGTCGAGAGCACCTGCCACAACTCGGGAAAATCCAGGAGGTTCTCCCGTCCAGGCGAGATGAGGCCCATTTCCGCTGAGGCATCTCGTGGCTAATCACACCTAACTTCTGGAACTTCCAAAGGGTCCTTCACACCCTTGCTGCAACTGAAGAATTTCCCAGACATACCCGTCTCCATTCGAGAGGAATCACGAGAGTCCCCCCTAAATCCAGAGGAGCCCCGTTTCTGCCTCGTAGCTCGAGAGGAGGGATCTTTCCCTGCGTGGTCGGAAAGAATTCCCGGCGTTCCCGTCGCATCTCAAGAGGAGGCGCTCTCCACAGGAAAGGCGAGAGGAACTCCAGGGTGGTGCCACCATTCCCAGAGTCCCTCAAATGTCTCAGTCCATTTCAGTGAAACCATTTTTCCCTGCCCTACCTCGACTTTCAAGCCGAGGATCGACTCTCACCACGGTGGCACGTGGGACAGCCTTGTGGGAAAGCCTCGAGGGAAAGCCACAGATCCCTTGATCCACTTGAAGGGAAGCGTGACACTGCTGCTACAGCTCGGGAGGAAAGCACATATTGATGCCCCCAAACGAGACGAGGATTGACTCCCCAGGGGAGACTCAGGAAGTACCCCAAGATCCATGTCAACACTGGAGAGGAATCCTCAGGTTCTGGCAACGACTCCACACAAGGCCTTAGGCCCCGGCATCGACAGGAGAGGAATCCCGAGAGGCCCCGAGCAACTCGCATGGGACTGGCCTTTCCTGAGGCCACCAGAGCGTGTCCCTGAGGTCCCCGTCGTAAGTCGAGAGCACCTGCCCAACTCGAGAAAATCCAGGAGGTTCTCCCCTCCAGGCGAGATGAGGCCCATTTCCCTGAGGCTTCTCGAGGCTAATCACACCTAACCTCTGAAACTTCCAAACGGTCCTTCACACCCTTGCTGCAACTCTAGAAGTTCCCCGACATACCCGTCTCCACTGGAGAGGAAGCAGGAGAGTCCAGCCCACATCCAGAGGAGCCCCGTTTCCGCCTCCTAGCTCGAGAGGAGGATCCTTTCCCTGCCTGGTCTGTAAAGAATTCCTGGCGTTCCCGTCGCATCTCAAGATGAGGTGCTCTACACAGGAAAGGCGAGAGGAACTCCAGGGACGTGCCACCATTCCCAGAGTCCCCCAGATGTCTCCGTCCATTCCAGGGACACCTGTTTTCCCTGCACTGCCTTCGACTTTCCAAGCGAGGATCGACTCACTGCGCGGTGACACGTGGGACAGCCCTGTGGGAAAGCCTCTAGGGAAAGCCACAGATCCCTTGATCCACTCGACGGGAAGCGTGACACGGCTCTAGAGCTGGGGAGGAAAGCGCACGTGCATGCCCCCACTCGAGACGTGGACTGACTCCCCTGGGGGGACTCCAGAAGTACCCCAAGATCCATGCCAGCCCTGAGAGGAATCCTCAGGTTCCGCAAACGACTCCACACAAGGTCTTAGGCCCCGGCATCGACGGGAGAGGAATCCCGATAGGCCCCCGAGCAACTGTCATGGGGACTGTCCTTTCCTGAGGCCACCAAGACGTCCCTGAGTCCCGTTGAGTCGAGAGCACCTGCCCGCAACTCGAGAAAATCCAGGAGGTTCTCCCTTCCAGGCGAGATGAGGCCCATTTCCGCTGAGGCTTCTCGAGGCTAATCACATCTAACCTCTGAAA
>NW_017194041.1:0-9523 GCF_001704415.2 Capra hircus
TGACAGAATTCTCACGGCTGGAGGGACCTAAGTGCAAAGGCAAAGGCAGGGGTAGAGCTGAAGCCAGGAAGGCGCCAGTGGCGTTTTCCGAGCCTCACACAGCCTGCAGGGAGCCTTAAAGCAAGGCAAGTCTGCGGCAGCCTAAAAGCAAGGCAAGTCTGGGCAAGGCTAGCCCCCGGCAGAGCAGCCTCGCGCCAGGAACTCTGCCAGATCGGGGCTCTGAGCAGAGCTAGAGCTCTGCCGTACTGGAGGCGCACTTAGCTCCGTGCAAGCAGGGCTTTCAACTTGACGGGGCTGGGCTGCCTCCTCTTCCCCGAGGAGGCTCGCTTCCCTGCTGGCTGTGCACTCGCCTATCAGGCGGGGGCGCAGGGCTCCTCCAGCAGGTCTTGCCTCAGGGGCTGCTTCCCCTGAGTTGGGGCTGTGGGCAGGAACCCAGACACGCAGGATCAGGCCCCAAACACCTGCACATGTCTCTGCTGGGGAGGAGAGTGCTAGGGAACCTACGTCTGTCATACACTTTCTGGGCACCCAAGGAATCAGCCTCCGTGTGTGCGGGGCTGAAAACCCCAGCCAGGGGCCCTGGGAGCCTGGTGCTCTCGGTGCGGCGCTGATTCTAGGCGGCCTAGAAACCGCTGGAGGAGCCCTGCAGTTGCCCTTCCCTTCCCTCTGACAGAGCTCTCACTGCTGAAGCCCTTGGCAGTGTGCAACCCACCACCCCCTAAGCCCTCCCCAACGACGCCTGGCACCTATGTGCAAAGGCAAGGCAGGATTGGAGCTGAGGCAAGGAAGGCACCAGTGGCGTCTCCCAGGCTCGCTCAGACAGCTCCTTCCTGGGGAGGGAGCCTAAAAGCAAGGCAAGTCTGGGCAAGGCGAGCCCCCGGCCGAGCAGCCTCGCGCCAGAAACTCTGCCAGATCGGGGCTCTGAGCAGAGCTAGAGCTCTGCCGTACTGGAGGCCACTTAGCTCCGTGCAAGCAGGGCTTTCCTCTTGACTGGGCTCGGCTGCCTCCTCTTCTCCCGAGGAGGCTCGCTACACTGCTGGCTGTGCTCTCGCCTATCAGGCGGGCGCGCAGGGCTCCTCCAGCAGGTCTTGCCTCAGGGGCTGCTTCCCCTGAGTTGAGGCTGTGGGCGGGAACCCAGACACGCAGGATAAGGCCCCAACCACCTGCACATGTCTCTGCTGGGGAGGAGAGTGCTAGGGAACCTACGTCTCTCACACACTTTCTAGGCACCCACGGAGTCAGCCTCTGGGAGTGTGGGGATGCAAAACCCAGCCAGGGGCCCTTGGAACCTGGTGCTCTCCGTGCGGAGCTTTGTCTGGGCGGCCAAGGAACCGCTGAAGGAGCCCTGCTGTTGCCCTTCGCTTCCCTCTGACAGAGCTTTCACTGCTGGAGCCCTTGGCAGTGTGCAACCCACCAGCCCCTAAGCCCTCCTCAAGGACGCTTGGGACCTAAGTGCAAAGGCAAGGCAGGGGTAGAGCTGAAGCCAGGAAGGCGCCAGTGGCGTTTCCGAGCCTCACACAGCCTGCTCCTTCCTGGGGAGGGAGCCTTAAAGCAAGGCAAGTCTGCGCAAGGCTCGCCTATGGCAGAGCATCTTGGTGCCAGGAACTCTGCCAGATCGGGCCTCTGAACAGAGGCTAGAGATCTGCCGTACTGGAGTCGCACTTAGCTTCGTGTAAGCAGGGATTTCAGCCTGTCGCGTACTTGCCTGCCTCCTCTTCCCCGAGGAGGCTCGCTTCCCTGCTGGCTGTGCACTCGCCTATCGGGCGGGGGCGCAGGGCTCCTCCAGCAGGTCTTGCCTCAGGGGCTGCTTCCCCTGAGTTGGGGCTGTGGGCGGGAACCCAGACACGCAGGATCAGGCCCCAAACACCTGCACATGTCTCTGCTGGGGAGGAGAGTACTAGGGAACCTACCTCTGTCATACACTTTCTGGGCCGCCAACGGAATCAGCCTCCGGTGTGTCCGGACAGAAAGACCCCAGCCAGGGGCCCTGGGAGCCTGGTGCTCTCCGTGTGGCGCTGAATCTGGGCGGCCAAGCAACCGCTGGAGGAGCCCTGCAGTTGCCCTTCCTTCCCTCTGACAGAATTCTCACTGCTGGAGCCCTTGGCAGTGTGCAACCACCAGCCCCTAAGCTCTCCTTAAGGAGGACTGGACCTAAGTGCAAAGGCAAGGCAGGATTGGAGCTGAGGCAAGAAAGGCGCCAGTGGCGACTCCCAGGCTCCTGCTGCCTGCTCCTTCCTGGAGAGGCAGCCTAAAAGCAAGGCAAGTCTGGGCAAGGCTAGCCCCCGGCAGAGCAGCCTCGCGCCAGGAACTCTGCCAGATCGGGGCTCTGAGCAGAGCTAGAGCTCTGCCGTACTGGAGGCGCACTTAGCTCCGTGCAAGCAGGGCTTTCAACTTGACGGGGCTGGGCTGCCTCCTCTTCCCCCGAGGAGGCTCGCTTCCCTGCTGGCTGTGCACTCGCCTATCAGGCGGGGCGCAGGGCTCCTCCAGCAGGTCTTGCCTCAGGGGCTGCTTCCCCTGAGTTGGGGCTGTGGGCAGGAACCCAGACACGCAGGATCAGGCCCCAAACACCTGCACATGTCTCTGCTGGGGAGGAGAGTGCTAGGGAACCTACGTCTGTCATACACTTTCTGGGCACCCAAGGAATCAGCCTCCGTGTGTGCGGGGCTGAAAACCCCAGCCAGGGGCCCTGGGAGCCTGGTGCTCTCGGTGCGGCGCTGATTCTAGGCGGCCTAGAAACCGCTGGAGGAGCCCTGCAGTTGCCCTTCCCTTCCCTCTGACAGAGCTCTCACTGCTGAAGCCCTTGGCAGTGTGCAACCCACCACCCCCTAAGCCCTCCCCAACGACGCCTGGCACCTATGTGCAAAGGCAAGGCAGGATTGGAGCTGAGGCAAGGAAGGCACCAGTGGCGTCTCCCAGGCTCGCTCAGACAGCTCCTTCCTGGGGAGGGAGCCTAAAAGCAAGGCAAGTCTGGGCAAGGCGAGCCCCCGGCCGAGCAGCCTCGCGCCAGAAACTCTGCCAGATCGGGGCTCTGAGCAGAGCTAGAGCTCTGCCGTACTGGAGGCCCACTTAGCTCCGTGCAAGCAGGGCTTTCCTCTTGACTGGGCTCGGCTGCCTCCTCTTCTCCCGAGGAGGCTCGCTACACTGCTGGCTGTGCTCTCGCCTATCAGGCGGGCGCGCAGGGCTCCTCCAGCAGGTCTTGCCTCAGGGGCTGCTTCCCCTGAGTTGGGGCTGTGGGCGGGAACCCAGACACGCAGGATAAGGCCCCAACCACCTGCACATGTCTCTGCTGGGGAGGAGAGTGCTAGGGAACCTACGTCTCTCACACACTTTCTAGGCACCCACGGAGTCAGCCTCTGGGAGTGTGGGGATGCAAAACCCAGCCAGGGGCCCTTGGAACCTGGTGCTCTCCGTGCGGAGCTTTGTCTGGGCGGCCAAGGAACCGCTGAAGGAGCCCTGCTGTTGCCCTTCGCTTCCCTCTGACAGAGCTTTCACTGCTGGAGCCCTTGGCAGTGTGCAACCCACCAGCCCCTAAGCCCTCCTCAAGGACGCTTGGGACCTAAGTGCAAAGGCAAGGCAGGGGTAGAGCTGAAGCCAGGAAGGCGCCAGTGGCGTTTCCGAGCCTCACACAGCCTGCTCCTTCCTGGGGAGGGAGCCTTAAAGCAAGGCAAGTCTGCGCAAGGCTCGCCTATGGCAGAGCATCTTGGTGCCAGGAACTCTGCCAGATCGGGCCTCTGAACAGAGCTAGAGATCTGCCGTACTGGAGTCGCACTTAGCTTCGTGTAAGCAGGGATTTCAGCTTGACGGGGACTTGCTGCCTCCTCTTCCCCCGAGGAGGCTCGCTTCCCTGCTGGCTGTGCACTCGCCTATCAGGCGGGGGCGCAGGGCTCCTCCAGCAGGTCTTGCCTCAGGGGCTGCTTCCCCTGAGTTGGGGCTGTGGGCAGGAACCCAGACACGCAGGATCAGGCCCCAAACACCTGCACATGTCTCTGCTGGGGAGGAGAGTGCTAGGGAACCTACGTCTGTCATACACTTTCTGGGCACCCAAGGAATCAGCCTCCGTGTGTGCGGGGCTGAAAACCCCAGCCAGGGGCCCTGGGAGCCTGGTGCTCTCCGTGTGGCGCTGAATCTGGGCGGCCAAGCAACCGCTGGAGGAGCCCTGCAGTTGCCCTTCCCTTCCCTCTGACAGAATTCTCACTGCTGGAGCCCTTGGCAGTGTGCAACCCACCACCCCCTAAGCTCTCCTTAAGGAGGACTGGGACCTAAGTGCAAAGGCAAGGCAGGATTGGAGCTGAGGCAAGAAGGCGCCAGTGGCGACTCCCAGGCTCGCTCAGCAGCTCCTTCCTGGAGAGGAGCCTAAAAGCAAGGCAAGTCTGGGCAAGGCGAGCCCCGGCAGAGCAGCCTCGCGCCAGAAACTCTGCCAGATCGGGGCTCTGAGCAGAGCTAGAGCTCTGCCGTACTGGAGGCGCACTTAGCTCCGTGCAAGCAGGGCTTTCCTCTTGACGGGCTGGCTGCCTCCTCTTCCCCGAGGAGGCTCGCTACCCTGCTGGCTGTGCTCTCGCCTATCAGGCGGGCGCGCAGGGCTCCTCCAGCAGGTCTTGCCTCAGGGGCTGCTTCCCCTGAGTTGGGGCTGTGGGCGGGAACCCAGACACGCAGGATAAGGCCCCAACCACCTGCACATGTCTCTGCTGGGGAGGAGAGTGCTAGGGAACCTACGTCTCTCACACACTTTCTAGGCACCCACGGAGTCAGCCTCTGGGAGTGTGGGGATGCAAAACCCAGCCAGGGGCCCTTGGAACCTGGTGCTCTCCGTGCGGAGCTTTGTCTGGGCGGCCAAGGAACCGCTGAAGGAGCCCTGCTGTTGCCCTTCGCTTCCCTCTGACAGAGCTTTCACTGCTGGAGCCCTTGGCAGTGTGCAACCCACCAGCCCCTAAGCCCTCCTCAAGGACGCTTGGGACCTAAGTGCAAAGGCAAGGCAGGGGTAGAGCTGAAGCCAGGAAGGCGCCAGTGGCGTTTCCGAGCCTCACACAGCCTGCTCCTTCCTGGGGAGGGAGCCTTAAAGCAAGGCAAGTCTGCGCAAGGCTCGCCTATGGCAGAGCATCTTGGTGCCAGGAACTCTGCCAGATCGGGCCTCTGAACAGAGCTAGAGATCTGCCGTACTGGAGTCGCACTTAGCTTCGTGTAAGCAGGGATTTCAGCTTGACGGGGACTTGCTGCCTCCTCTTCCCCCGAGGAGGCTCGCTTCCCTGCTGGCTGTGCACTCGCCTATCAGGCGGGGGCGCAGGGCTCCTCCAGCAGGTCTTGCCTCAGGGGCTGCTTCCCCTGAGTTGGGGCTGTGGGCAGGAACCCAGACACGCAGGATCAGGCCCCAAACACCTGCACATGTCTCTGCTGGGGAGGAGAGTGCTAGGGAACCTACGTCTGTCATACACTTTCTGGGCACCCAAGGAATCAGCCTCCGTGTGTGCGGGGCTGAAAACCCCAGCCAGGGGACCTGGGAGCCTGGTGCTCTCCGTGTGGCGCTGAATCTGGGCGGCCAAGCAACCGCTGGAGGAGCCCTGCAGTTGCCCTTCCCTTCCCTCTGACAGAATTCTCACTGCTGGAGCCCTTGGCAGTGTGCAACCCACCAGCCCCTAAGCTCTCCTTAAGGAGGACTGGGACCTAAGTGCAAAGGCAAGGCAGGATTGGAGCTGAGGCAAGAAAGGCGCCAGTGGCGACTCCCAGGCTCCTGCTGCCTGCTCCTTCCTGGAGAGGCAGCCTAAAAGCAAGGCAAGTCTGGGCAAGGCTAGCCCCCGGCAGAGCAGCCTCGCGCCAGGAACTCTGCCAGATCGGGGCTCTGAGCAGAGCTAGAGCTCTGCCGTACTGGAGGCGCACTTAGCTCCGTGCAAGCAGGGCTTTCAACTTGACGGGGCTGGGCTGCCTCCTCTTCCCCCGAGGAGGCTCGCTTCCCTGCTGGCTGTGCACTCGCCTATCAGGCGGGGGCGCAGGGCTCCTCCAGCAGGTCTTGCCTCAGGGGCTGCTTCCCCTGAGTTGGGGCTGTGGGCAGGAACCCAGACACGCAGGATCAGGCCCCAAACACCTGCACATGTCTCTGCTGGGGAGGAGAGTGCTAGGGAACCTACGTCTGTCATACACTTTCTGGGCACCCAAGGAATCAGCCTCCGTGTGTGCGGGGCTGAAAACCCCAGCCAGGGGCCCTGGGAGCCTGGTGCTCTCGGTGCGGCGCTGATTCTAGGCGGCCTAGAAACCGCTGGAGGAGCCCTGCAGTTGCCCTTCCCTTCCCTCTGACAGAGCTCTCACTGCTGAAGCCCTTGGCAGTGTGCAACCCACCACCCCTAAGCCTCCCCAACCACGCCTGGCACCTATGTGCAAAGGCAAGGCAGGATTGGAGCTGAGGCAAGGAAGGCACCAGTGGCGTCTCCCAGGCTCGCTCAGACAGCTCCTTCCTGGGGAGGGAGCCTAAAAGCAAGGCAAGTCTGGGCAAGGCGAGCCCCCGGCCGAGCAGCCTCGCGCCAGAAACTCTGCCAGATCGGGGCTCTGAGCAGAGCTAGAGCTCTGCCGTACTGGAGGCCCACTTAGCTCCGTGCAAGCAGGGCTTTCCTCTTGACTGGGCTGGGCTGCCTCCTCTTCCCCCGAGGAGGCTCGCTTCCCTGCTGGCTGTGCTCTCGCCTATCAGGCGGGCGCGCAGGGCTCCTCCAGCAGGTCTTGCCTCAGGGGCTGCTTCCCCTGAGTTGGGGCTGTGGGCGGGAACCCAGACACGCAGGATCAGGCCCCAAACACCTGCACATGTCTCTGCTGGGAGGAGAGTGCTAGGGAACCTACGTCTGTCATACACTTTCTGGGCACCCACGGAATCAGCCTCCGTGTGTCTGAAAACCCCAGCCAGGGGCCCTGGGACGGTGCTCTCGGTCGCTGATTCTAGGCGGCCTAGAAACCGCTGGAGGAGCCCTGCAGTTGCCCTTCCCTTCCCTCTGACAGAGCTCTCACTGCTGGGCCCTTGGCAGTGTGCAACCCACCACCCCCTAAGCCCTCCCCAGGGGCCTGGCACCTATGTGCAAAGAAAGGCAGGATTGGAGCTGAGGCAAGGAAGGCCCCAGTGGCGTCTCCCAGGCTGCGGAGCTTCTGTCTGCCCCCGGCGAGCAGCAAGGAACTCTGCCAGATCGAGCAGGAGAGCTCTGCCGTGGAGGCTTAGCTCCGTGCAAGCCTTTCGCTTGACCCTGCCTGAGGAGGCAGCCTATCAGCTTCCTCCAGCAGGTCTTGCCTCAGGAGCTGTGGGCCTTGGCAGCACATGTGCAACCTACACACACTTTCTAGCACCCACGGAGTCAAAAACCCAGCCCCCTTGGAACCTGGTGCAAAGGGAGCCCTGCTGTTGCCCTTCGCTTCCCTCTGACAGAGCTTTCACTGCTGGAGCCCTTGGCAGTGTGCAAGCCCCTAAGCAAGGACACCTAAGTGCAAAGGTAGAGCTGAAGCCAGGAAGGCGCCAGTGGCGTTTCCGAGCCTCACACAGCCTGCTCCTTCCTGGGAGGGAGCCTTAAAGCAAGGCAAGTCTGCGCAAGGCTCGCCTATGGCAGAGCATCTTGGTGCCAGGAACTCTGCCAGATCGGGCCTCTGAACAGAGCTAGAGATCTGCCGTACTGGAGTCGCACTTAGCTTCGTGTAAGCAGGGATTTCAGCTTGACGGGGACTTGCTGCCTCCTCTTCCCCCGAGGAGGCTCGCTTCCCTGCTGGCTGTGCACTCGCCTATCAGGCGGGGGCGCAGGGCTCCTCCAGCAGGTCTTGCCTCAGGGGCTGCTTCCCCTGAGTTGGGGCTGTGGGCAGGAACCCAGACACGCAGGATCAGGCCCCAACCACCTGCACATGTCTCTGCTGGGGAGGAGAGTGCTAGGGAACCTACGTCTGTCATACACTTTCTGGGCGCCCAAGGAATCAGCCTCCGTGTGTGCGGGCTGAAAACCCCAGCCAGGGGCCCTGGGAGCCTGGTGCTCTCCGTGTGGCGCTGAATCTGGGCGGCCAAGCAACCGCTGGAGGAGCCCTGCAGTTGCCCTTCCCTTCCCTCTGACAGAATTCTCACTGCTGGAGCCCTTGGCAGTGTGCAACCCACCAGCCCCTAAGCTCTCCTTAAGGAGCGTGGACCTAAGTGCAAAGGCAAGGCAGGATTGGAGCTGAGGCAAGAAGGCGCAGTGGCGACTCCAGGCTCCTGCTGCCTGCTCCTTCCTGGGGGGGAGCCTTAAAGCAAGGCAAGTCTGCGCAAGGCTCGCCTATGGCAGAGCATCTTGGCGCCAGGAACTCTGCCAGATCGGGCCTCTGAACAGAGCTAGAGATATGCCGAACTGGAGGCGCACTTAGCTTCGTGTAAGCAGGGATTTCAGCTTGACGGAGACTTGCTGCCTCCTCTTCCCCGAGGAGGCTCGCTTCCCTGCTGGCTGTGCACTCGCCTATCAGGCGGGGCGCAGGGCTCCTCCAGCAGGTCTTGCCTCAGGGGCTGCTTCCCCTGAGTTGGGGCTGTGGGCAGGAACCCAGACACGCAGGATCAGGCCCCAAACACCTGCACATGTCTCTGCTGGGGAGGAGAGTGCTAGGGAACCTATGTCTGTCATACACTTTCTGGGCACCCAAGGAATCAGCCTCCGTGTGTGCGGGCTGAAAACCCCAGCCAGGGGCCCTGGGAGCCTGGTGCTCTCGGTGCGGCGCTGATTCTAGGCGGCCTAGAAACCGCTGGAGGAGCCCTGCAGTTGCCCTTCCCTTCCCTCTGACAGAGCTCTCACTGCTGAAGCCCTTGGCAGTGTGCAACCCACCACCCCCTACCCCTTCCCAACGACGCCTGGCACCTATGTGCAAAGGCAAGGCAGGATGGAGCTGAGGCAAGGAAGGCACCAGTGGCGTCTCCCAGGCTCGCTCAGACAGCTCCTTCCTGGGGAGGGAGCCTAAAAGCAAGGCAAGTGTGGCAAGGCGAGCCCCGGCGAGCAGCCTCGCGCCGGGAACTCTGCAGATCGGGGCTCTGACAGAGCCAGAGCCCAGCTCTGCCGTACTGGAGCGCACCTAGCTCCCTGCAAGGAGGGCTTTCAAACCCCAAACAATGAACCACATACCCAAACCCCGAACCACATACCAAACATGGAACCCGAACCCCAAACCCCATATCCTGAATCTGATCCCCTATCCCAACCGCAAACCCAAACCCTGAACAGGGAACTCCCAAACCCTTACCCGAACTCAAAACCCCTAACCCAATCCCCAAACTCCGAACCCCAACACCTAACCCGTACCGTAACCCCTAACCCTAACCCAAACCCTAACCCGAGCCTAAACCCCAAACCCAAACCCCGACCCTCAAGCCCCGAACCGCAAATCCTGAAACACGTAGCCCAAAACCCGAATCCATAACTCCGAACCCCAATCCAGAACCCAACCCCGAACCCAAACCACTAGCCGAACCCCAAACCCAAACCCAAACCGCACACCCAACGAACCCAAACCCCAAACCCTAACCACCCCCAAACCCGAACCCCAAACCCCTAACCCC
>NW_017194042.1:0-9522 GCF_001704415.2 Capra hircus
GATCCTCGGTTTGAAAGTCGAGGCAGTGCAGGGAAAACAGGTTTCCCTGGAACGGACTGAGACATCTGGTTGTCTCTGGGAATGGTGGCACGACCCTGGAGTTCCTCTCGCCTTTCCTGTGGAGAGCGCCTCCTCTTGAGATGCGACAGGAACGCCGGGAATTCTTTCCCGACCACGCAGGGAAAGGATCCCTCCTCTCGAGCTCGGAGGTGGAAATGGGGCTCCTCTGGATGTGGCCGGGACTCTCGTGCTTCCTCTCAAGTGGAGACGGGTATGTCGGGGAACTTCTTGAGTTGCAGCAAGGGTGTGAAGGACGCCTTTGGAAGTTCCAGAGGTTAGGTGTGATTATCCTCGAGACGCCTCAGCGGAAAAGGGCCTCATCTCGCCTGGAGGGGAGAACCTCCTGGATATTCTCGAGTTGCAGCAGGTGTGCTCTCGACTTACGACGGGGACCTCAGGGACCCGGTCTGGTGGCCTCAGGAAAGGCCAGTCCCCATGCGAGTTGCTCGGGCCTCACGGGATTCCTCTCCCGTCTATGCCGGGGCCTAAGATCTTGTGTGGAGTCGGTGCCGGAACCTGAGCATTCCTCTCCAGTGCTGACATGGATCTTCGGGTACTTCTGCAGTCTCCCCAGTGGAGTCAGTTCTCGTCTCGAGCGGGGGCGTGCAGTGCCCTTTCCTCCCGATCTGAAGCAGCAGTGTCGCGCTTCCCTTCGCGTGGATCAAGGGATCTGTGGCTTTCCTCGAGGTTCCACGAGCTTTCCTACGAGGCTTTCCACGAGGCTTTCCACAGGGCTGTTTCCACGTGCCACCGTGGTGTGAGTCGATCCTCGGCTTGAAAGTCGAGGCAGTGCAGGGAAAGCAGGTTTCCCTGGAATGGACTGAGACATCTGGGGGACTCTGGGAATGTGGCACGACCCTGGAGTTCCTCTCGCCTTTCCTGTGGAGAGCGCCTCCTCTTGAGATGCGACGGAAACGCCGGGAATCTTTCCCGACCACGCAGGGAAAGGATCCCTCCTCTTGAGAGAGGTGGCAGAAAAGGGGTCTCCTTCGGATGTGGGGCGGGACTCTCGTGCTTCCTCTCGAGTGGAGACGGGTAAGTCGGGGAACTACTTGAGTTGAAGCAAGGGTGTGAAGGACCCTTTTGAAGTTCCAGAGGTTAGGTGTTATTAGCCTCCGAGACGCCTCAGCGGAAATGGGCCTCATCTCGCCTGGAGGGGGGAGAACCTCCTGGATTTTCTCGAGTTGCAGCAGGTGCTCTCGACTTACGACGGGGACCTCAGGGACCCACTCTGGTGGCCTCAGGAAAGGTCAGTCCCTTGCGGAGTTCCTTGGGGGCCTCTCGGGATTCCTCTCCCGTCGATGCTGGGGCGCTAAGAACTTGTGTGGAGTCGGTGCCGGAACCTGAGGATTCCTCTCCAGTGCTGACATGGATCTTGGGGTACTTCTGGAGTCTGCCCAAGGGAGTCAGTCCTCTTCTCGAGAGGGCGCATGCACGTGCGCTTTCCTCCCGAGCTGTAGCAGCAGTGTCGCGCTTCCCTTCCCGAGGATCAATGGATCTGTGGCTTTCCCTCGAGGCTTTCCCACGAGGCTTTCCCACGAGCTTTCCCACAGGGCTGTCCCACGTGCCACCGTGGTGTGAGTCGATCCTCGGCTTCTAAGTCGAGGTAGTGCAGGGAAAACAGGTTTCCCTGGAATGGACTGAGATATCTGGGGGACTCTGGGAATGGTGGCACGACCCTGGAGTTCCTCTCGCCTTTCCTGTGGAGAGCGCCTCCTCTTGAGAGGCCAACAGGAAAACCGGGAATTCTTTCCCGACCACGCAGGGAAAGGATCCCTCCTCTCGAGGTAGGAGCGGCAAACGGGGCTCCTCTGGATGTGGGCGGGACTCTCGTGCTTCCTCTCGAGTGGAGACGGGTATGTCGGGGAACTTCTTGAGTTGCAGCAAGTGGTGTGAAGGACCCTTTTGAAGTTCCAGAGGTTAGATGTGATTAGCCTCGAGACGCCTCAGCGGAAATGGGCCTCATCTCGCCTGGAGGCGAGAACCTCCTGGATTTTCTCGAGTTGCGGCAGGTGCTCTCGACTTACGACGGGGACCTCAGGGACCCGCTCTGGTGGCCTCAGGAAAAGGCCAGTCCCCATGCGAATTGCTCGGGGGCCTTCTCCGCGGTTCCTCTCCCATCGATGCCCGGGCCTAAGATCTTGTGTGGAATCGGTGCCGTAACCTGAGCATTCCTCTCCAGTGCTGACATGGATCTTGGGGTTCTTCTGGAGTCAGCCCAAGGAGTCAGTCATCGACTCGAGAGGGGGCATGCACGTGCGCTTTCCTCTCGAGCTGTAGCAGCAGTGTCTGCTTCCCTTCGCCGTGGATCAAGGGATCAGGGACTTTCCAAGGAGGCTTTCCCCGAGGCTTTCCCACGAGGCTTTACCACAGGGCTGTTCCACGTGCCACCGTGGTGTGAGTCGATCCTCGTCTTGAAAGTCGAGGCAGTGCTGGGAAAACAGGTTTTCCTGGAATGGACTGAGACATCTGGGGGACTCTGGGAATGGTGGCACGACCCTGGAGTTCCTCTCGTCTTTTCCTGGTTGAGAGCGAGTCCTCTTGAGATGCGACGGAAATTCCGGGAATTTTTTCCCGACCACGCAGGGAAAGGATCCCTCCTCTTGAGCTATGAGACGGAAACGGGGCTCTTCTGGATGTGGCCGGGACTCTCGTGCTTCTTCTCAAGTGGAGACGGGTATGTCAGGGAACTTCTTGAGTTGCAGCAAGGGTGTGAAGAACCCTTTGGAAGTTCCAGATGTTAGAATTGATTAGCCTCGAGACGCCTCAGCGGAAATGGGCCTCATCTGGCCTGGAGGGGAGAACCTCCTGTATTTTCTCGAGTTGCGGCAGGTGCTCTCAACTTACGACGGGGACCTCAGGGACCCGCTCTAGTGGCCTCAGGAAAGGCCAGTCCCCATGTGAGTTGCTCAGGGGCCTCTGGGAATTCCTCTCCCGTCGATGCTGGGGCCTAAGATCTTTTGTGGAGTCGGTGCCGGAACCTGAGGATTCCTCTCCAGTGCTGACATGGACCTTGGGGTACTTCTGGAGTCTCCCCAGGGAAGTCAGTCCTCGTCTCGAGTGGGGGCATGCACGTGCGCTTTCCTCCCGAGCTGTAGCAGCAGTGTCACGCTTCCCTTCGCGTGGATCAAGGGATCTGTGGCTTTCCCTCGAGGCTTTCCCACGAGGCTTTCCCACAGGGCTGTCCCACGTACCACCGTGGTGTGATTCGATCCTCGGCTTGAAAGTCGAGGCAGTGCAGGGAAAACAGGTTTCCCTGGAATGGACTGAGACATCTGCGGGACTCTGGGAATGGTGGCACGACCCTTGAGTCCCTCTCGCCTTTCAGGTGTAGAGCGCCTCCTCTTGAGATGCAACGGGAACGCCGGGAATTCTTTCCCGACCCTGCAGGGAAAGGATCCCACCTCTCGAGCTAGGAGGCGGTAACGGGGCTCCTCTGGATGTGGGCGGGACGCTCGTGCTTCCTCTCGTGTGGAGACAGGTATACCGGGAACTTCTTGCGTTGCAGGAAGGGTGTGAAGGACCCTTTGGAAGTTCCAGAGGGTAGGTGTGATTAGGCTCGAGACGCCTCAGCAGAAAGGAGCCTCAACTCGCCTGGAGGGGAGAACCTCCTGGATTTTCTCGAGTTGCTGCAGGTGCTCTCGACATACGACGGGTATCTCAGGGACCCGCTCTGGTGGCCTCAGGAAAGGCCAGTCCCCATGCAAGTTGCTCGGGGCACTCTCCACAGGAATCGCGAGAGGAAGTCCAGTGTCGTGCCACCATTCCCAGAGTCCCACAGATGTCTCAGTCCATTCCAGGGAAACCTGTTTTCCTTGCACTGCCTTGACTTTCAAGCCTAGGATCGACTCACACCACGGTGGCACGTGGGACAGCCCACTGGGAAAGCCTCGTGGGAAAGCCTCGTGGAAAGCTCGAGGGAAAGCCACAGATTCCTTGATCCACGTGAAGGGAAGCATGACACTGCTAGGGACCCACTCCCCTGGGGAGTCACTCTGGTGGCCTCAGGAAAGGCCAGTCCCCATGCGAGTTGCTCGGGGGCCTCTCGGGATTCCTCTCTCGTCGATGCCGGGGCCTAAGATCTTGTTTGGAGTCGGTGCCGGAACCTGAGGATTTCTGTCCAGTGCTGACATGGATCTTGGGGTACTTCTGGAGTCTCCCCAGGGGAGTCAGTCCTCGTCCCGAGTGGGGGCATGCACGTGCGCTTTCCTCCAGAGCTGTAGCAGCAGAGTCTCGCTTCCCTTCGCGTGGATCAAGGGATCTGTGGCTTTCCCTCGAGACTTTACCACGAGGCTTTCCCACGGGGCTTTCCCATAGGGCTGTCCCACGTGCCACCGTGGTGTGAGTCGATGCTCGGCTTGAAATTCGAGGCAGTGCAGGGAAAACACATTTCCCTGGAATGGACTGAGACATCTGTGGGACTCAGGTAATGGTGTCACGACCCTGGAGTTCCCCTCGTCTTTCCTGTCGAAAGCGCCTCCTCTTGAGATGCGACCGGAACGCCGGGAATTCTTTCCCGAACACGCAGGGAAAGGATCCCTCCTCTCGAGCTAGGAGGCGGGCACGGGGCTCCTCTGGATGTGGCCGGGACTCTCGAGCTTCCTCTCGAGTGGAGACGGGTATGTCGGGGAACTTTTTTAGTTGCAGTAAGGATGTGAAGGACCCTTTGTAAGTTCCAGAGTTTAGGTGTGATTGGCCTCGAAACGCCTCAGTGGAAATGGGCCTCATCTCGCCTGGAAGGGAGAACGTCCAGGATTTTCTCGAGTTGCGATAGGTGCTCTCGACTTACGACGGGGACCTCAGGTACCTGCTCTGGTGGCTTTGAAAGTCAATCCCTATGCGAGTTGCTGGGCCTCTCGGATTCCTCTCCCGTCGATGCCGGGGCCTACGATCTCGTGTGGAGTGGGTGCCGGAACCTGAGGATTCCTCTCCAGTGCTGACATGGATGTTGGGGTATTCTGGAGTCTCCCCAGGGAGTCAGTCCTCGTCTCGAGTGGGGCATGCACGTGCGATTTCCTCCCGAGCTGTAGCAGCATTGTCGCGCTTCCCTTCGGTGGATCAAGGTTATGTGGCTTTCCCTTGAGGCTTTCACACGAGGCTTTCCACGAGGCTTTCCCACAGGCGTGTCCCACGTGCCATCGCGGTGTGAGTCAATCTCGGCTTGAAAGTCGAGGCAGTGCAGGGAAACAGGTTTCCCTGGAATGGCCTGAGACATCTGGGGGACTCTGGAATGGTGGCAAGACCCTGGAGTTCCTCTCGCCATTCCTGTGGTTGCGCCTCCTCTTGAGATGCGAGGGGAACGCCGGGAATTCTTTCCGGATAACGCAGGGAAAGGATCCTTCCTCTCGAGCTATGAGGCTGAAACGGGCTCCTCTGGATGTGGGCAAGAATCTCGTGCTTCCTCTCGAGTGGAGAGGGGTATTTCGGGGAACTTCTTGAGTTACAGCTAGGGTTTGAAGGCCCGTTTGTTAGTTCCAGACCCTTGTTGATTAGCCTCAAGATGCCTCATCGGATATGGGCCACATCTCGCCTGGAGGGAGAACCTCCTGGATTTTCTCGAGTTGCAGCAGCTCTCGACGTACGACTTGGACCTCAGAGACCCGCTCTGGTGGCCTCATGAAAGGCCAGTCCCCATGCTAAGTTGCTCGGGGGCTTCTCGGGATTCCTCTCCCGTCGATGCCGGGGCCTAAGACTTTGTGTGGAATCGGTGCCGGAACCTGAGGATTCCTCTCCAGTGCTGCAATGGATCTTGGGGTATTTCTGCAGTCTCCCCAGGGGAGTCAGTCCTCGTCTCGAGTGGGGGCATGCACGTGTGCTTTCCTCCCCAGCTGTAGCAGCACTGTCATGCTTCCCTTCTCGTGGATCAAGGGATCTGTGGCTTTCTCTCGAGGCTTTCCCACGAGGCTTTCCCACGAGGCTTTCCCCAGTGGGCTGTCCCACGTGCCACCGTGGTGTGAGTCGACCTTCGGCTTGAAAGTCGAGGAGTGCAAGGAAAACAGGTCCCTGAATGGACTGAGACATCTGGGGGACTCTGGACTGGTGTCACGACACTGGAGTTCCTCTCGTGTTTCCTGTGGAGAGTGCCTCCTCTTGAGACGCGACGGGAACGCCGGAATTCTTTCCCGGACGCGCAGGAAAGATCCCTCCTCTTGACCAAGGGAGGCCGGAAAGCGGCTCCTCTGGATGTGGGCAGACTCTCGTGCTTCCTCTCGAGTGGAGACGGGTATATCGGGGAACTTCTTGAGTTGCAGCAAGGGTGTGAAGGACCCTTTGGAAGCTCCAGAGGTTAGGTGTGATTAGCCTCGAGACGCCTCAGCAGAAATGGGCCTCATCTCGCCTGGAGGGAGAACCCCTGAATTTTCTCGAGTTGCGGCAGGTGCTCTCGACTTAGGACGGGGACCTCAGGGACCAACTCTGGTGGCCTCAGGAAAGGCCAGTCCCCATGCGAGTTGCTCGGGGGCCTCTCGGGATTCCTCTCTCGTCGATGCCCGGGGCCTAAGATTTGTGTGGAGTCGGTGCCGGAACCTGAGGATTCCTCTCCAGTGCTGACATGGATCTTGGGGTACTTCTGGAGTCTCCCCAGGGGATTCAGTCCTCGTCTCGAGTGGGGGCATGCACGTGCGCTTTCCTCCCAAGCTGTAGCAGCAGCAGTGTCACGCTTCCCTTCGCGTGGATCAAGGGATCTGTGGCTTTCCCTCGAGGCTTTCCGGAGGCTTTCCCACAGGGCTGTCCCACGTGGTGGTGTGAGGCGATCCTCGGCTTGAAAACGAGGCAGTGTAGGGAAAACAGGCTTTCCATGGAATGGACTGAGACATCTGGGGGACTCTGGATTGGTGCACGACCCTGGAGTCCTCTCTCCTTTCCTGAGGCCTCCTCTTGAGATACGACGGGAAGCCCGGGAATTCTTTTCCGAGCACACAGGGAAAGGATCCCTCCTCTCGAGCTAGGAGGCGGAAACGGGGCTCCTCTGGATGTGGGGGACTCTCGTGCTTCCTCTCGAGTGGAGACGGGTATGTCGGGGAACTTCTTAAGTTGCAGCAAGGGTGTGAAGGACCCTTTGAAAGTTCCAGAATTTAGGTGTGATTAGCCTCGAGACGCCTCAGCGGAAAAGGGCCTCATCTCGCCTGGGAGGGAAGAAACGCCTGGATTTTCTCGAGTTGTGGCAGCTGCTCTCGTCTTAAGGCGGGGCCTCAGGAACCCGCTCTGGTGGCCTCAGGAAAGGCCAGTCCCCATGCGAGTTGCTCGGGAGCCTCTCGGGATTCCTCTCCCGTCGATGCCGTGGCCTAAGGTCTTGTTTGGAGTCGGTGCGGGAACCTGAGGATTCCTCTCCAGTGCTGACATGGATCTTGGGGTAGTTCTGAGTCTCCCCTGTGGAGTCAGTCCTCGTCTCGAGTGGGGCATGCACGTGCGCTTTCCTCCCAGCTGACGGAGCAGTGTCACGCTTCCCTTCGCGTGGATCAAGGATCTGTGGCTTTCCCGAGGCTTTCCCACGAGGCTTTCCCACGAGGCTTTCCCACAGGGCTGTCCCACGTGCCACCGTGGTGTGAGTCGATCCGGCTTGAAAGTCGAGGCAGTGCAGGGAAAACAGGTTTCCCTGGAATGGACTGAGACATCTGGGGGACTCTGGGAATGGTGGCACGACCCTGGAGTTCCTCTCGCCTTTCCTGTGGAGAGCGCCTCCTCTTGAGATGCGACGGGAACCCGGGGAATTCTTTCCCGACAACGCAGGGAAAGGATCCCTCCTCTCTAGGAGGCGGAAACGGGGCTCCTCTGGATGTGGGCGGGACTCTCGTGCTTCCTCTCGAGTGGAGACGGTATGTCGGGGAACTTCTTGAGTTGCAGCAAGGGTGTGAAGGACCCTTTGGAAGTTCCAGAGTTTAGGTGTGATTAGCCTCGAGACCTCAGCGGAAATGGGCCTCATCTCGCCTGGAGGGGAGAACCTCCTGGATTTTTCTCGAGTTGTGGCAGGTGCTCTCGACTTAGACGGGGACCTCAGGGACCCTTTCTGGTGGCCTCAGGAAAGGCCAGTCCCCATGCGAGTTGCTCGGGCTCTCGGGATTCCTCTCCCGTCGATGCCGTCGCCTAAGACCTTGTGTGGAGTCGGTTCCCGGAACCTGAGGATTCCTCTCCAGTGCTTACATGGATCTTGGGGTACTTCTGGAGTCTCCCAGGGAGTCAGTCCTCGTCTCTATTGGGGGCATGACATGGCTTTCCTCCCGAGCTGTAGCAGCAGTGTCACGCTTCCTTCGCGTGGATCCAGGAATCTGTGTTTCCTTGGAGGCTTTCCCACGAGGCTTCCCCCCGAGGCTTTCCCTCGAGTTTTCCCACAGGGCTGTCCCACGTGCCACCGTGGTGTGAGTCGATCCTCGCTTGAAAGTCGAGGCAGTGGCAGGGAAAACAGGTTTCCCTGGAATGGACTGAGACATCTGGGGACTCTGGGAATGGTGGCACGACCCAGGAGTTCCTCTCGCCTTTCCTGTGGAGAGCGCCTCCTCTTGAGATGCGACGGGAACGCCGGGAATTCTTTCCCGACCACGCAGGGAAAGGATCCCTCCTCTGGACTATGGAGGCGGAAACGGGGTCCTCTGGATGTGGGCGGGACTCTCGTGCTTCCTCTCGAGTGGAACGGGTATGTCGGGAACTTCTTGAGTTGCAGCAAGGGTGTGAAGGACCCTTTGGAAGTTCCAGAGGGTTAGGTGTGATTAGCCTCCGACGCCTCAGCGGAAATGGGCCTCATCTCGCCTGGAGGGGAGAACCTCCTGGATTTTCTCGAGTTGCGGCAGGTGCTCTGGACTTAAGACGGGGACCTCAGGGACCCGCTCTGGTGGCCTCAGGAAAGCCAGTCCCATGCGAGTTGCTCGGGGCCTCTCGGGATTCCTCTCCCGTCGATGCCGGGGCCTAAGACTTTGTGTGGAGTCGGTGCCGGAACCTGAGGATTCCTCTCCAGTGCTGACATGGATCTTGGGGTACTTCTGGAGTCTCCCCAGGGAAGTCAGTCCTCGTCTCGAGTGGGGGCATGCACGTGCGCTTTCCTCCCGAGCTGTAGCAGCAGTGTCGCGCTTCCCTTCGCGTGGATCAAGGATCTGTGGCTTTCCCTCGAGGCTTTCCCAGGAGGCTTTCCACACGAGGCTTTCCCACAGGGCTGTCCCACGTGCCACCGTGGTGTGAGTCGATCCTTGGGTTGAAAGTCGAGGCAGTGCAGGGAAAAACAGGTTTCCCTGGAATGGACTGAGACATCTGGGGGACTCTGGAATGGTGGCCCGACCCTGGAGTTCCTCTCGCCTTTCCTGTGGAGAGCGCCTGCCGGAAGCCTTTTGTGAGGAATCCCGCCCCGTGACAAGGTCATGAGGAAGGAAGCTGACATACGCAAGGCGTGCTCAGACTTCAGGGGCCCCTCTGGAAATTCCTAAGCATGTACCCCAACAAAAATCTGCCGGCTTTTGTGCTCTGCTTTTCCCCACT
>NW_017194043.1:0-9521 GCF_001704415.2 Capra hircus
TTCCTCGAGGTTTTACCACGACGCTTTCCACGAGGCTTTCCACAGGGCTTTCCCTCGTGCAACCGTGGTGTGAGTCGATCCTCGGCTTGAAAGTGGAGGCCACAGGGCTTTCCCTCGTGCACCGTGTGTGAGTCGATCCTCGGCTTGAAAGTGGAGGCAGTGCAGGAAACAGTTTTTCCCTGGAATGGACTGAGACATCTTGGGGACTCTGGGAATGGTGGCACGACCCTGGAGTTCCTCTCGCCTTTCCTGTGGCGAGCGCCTCCTCTTGAGATGCGATGGGAATGCAGGGAATTCTTTCCCGACCACGCACTGAAAGGATCCCTCCTCTCGAGCTATGAGGCAGAGAAGGGGCTCCACTGGATATGGGCGGGATCCTTTGCTTCCTCTCAAGTGGCGACGGGTATGTTGGGGAACTTCTTGAGTTGAAGCAAGGGTGTGAAGGACTCTTTGGAAGTTCGAGAGTTTAGGTGTGATTAGCCTCGAGACGCCTCAGCGGAAATGGGCCTCATCTCACCTGGAGGGGAGAACCTCCTGGATTTTCTCGAGTTGCGGCAGGTGCTCTCGACTTACGACCTGGACCTCAAGTACCCGCTTAGGTGGCCTGAGGAAAGGCCAGTCCCCATGCGAGTTGCTCGGGGCCTCTCGGGATTCCTCTCCCTTCGATGTCGGGGCCTAAGACCTTGTGTGCAGTCGGTGCCGGAACCTGAGGATTCCTTTCCAGTGCTGACATGGATCTTGGGCTACCTCTGGAGTCTCCCCAGGGGATTCAGGCCTCGTCTCGAGTGGGAGCATGAGTGTGCCCTTTCCTCCCATGCTGTAGCAGCAGTGTCATGCTTCTGCTTGCGTGGACCAAGGGATCTGTGACTTTCCCTCGAGTCTTTCCCACGAGGCTCTCCACAGGGCTGTCCCACGTGTCTCGGTGGTGTGAGTCGATCCTCGGCGTGAAAGCCGAGGCAGTGCAGGGAAAACAGGTTCCTGTGGAATGGACTGAGACATCTGGGGGAGTCTTGGAATGGTGGCACGACCCTGCAGTTCCTCTCCCCTTTCCTTTGGAGAGCGCCTCCTCTTGAGATGCGATGGGAATGCCGGAAATTCTTTCCCGACCATGTAGGGAAAGGATCCCTCATCTCGAGCTACGAGCCGGAAACGGAGCTCCTCTGGATGTGGCCGGGACCCTCGTGTTTCCTCTTGAGTGGAGACGGGTATGTCAGGGAACTTCTTGAGTTGCAGCATGACTGTGAAAGACTCTTTTGAAGTTCCAGAGTTCACGTGTGATTAGCCTCGAGACACCTCAGTGGAAACGGGCCTCATCTCGCCTGCAGGGGAGAACCTCCTGGATTTTCTCGAGTTGCGTCAGGTGCTCTCGAGTTACGACGGAGACATCAGGGACCCGCTCTGGTGACCTCAGGAAAGGCCAGTCCCCATGCGAGGTGCTAGGGGGCCTCTCAGGATTCCTCTCCCGTCTATGCCGGGGCCTAAGACTTTGTGTGGAGTCGGGACCGGAACCTGAGGATTCCTCTCCAGTGCTGACATGGATCTTGGCGTACTTCTGGAGTCTCCCAAGCTTGCGTCAGTCCTCGGCTCGAGTGGGGTCATGCACGTGCGCTTTCCTCCCGAGCGGTAGCAGCAGTGTCGCGCTTCCCATCTCGTGGATCAAGGTATCTGTGGCTTTCCCTCGAGGCTTCCCACGAGGCTTTCCCACGAGGCTTTGCCACAGGGCTGTCCACGTGCCACAGTGGTGTGAGTCGATCCTCGGCTTGAAAGTCGAGTCAGTGCGGGAAACAGGTTTCCCTGGAATGGACTGAGACATCTGGGGGACTCGGAGAATGGTGGCATGTCCCTGGAGTTCCTCTCGCCTTTCCTGTGGAGAGGGCCTCCTCTTGAGATGCGACGAGAACGCCGGGAATTCTTTCCCGACCTCCGAAGGGAAAGGATCCCTCCTCTCGAGCTATGAGGCGGAAACGGGGCTCCCTCTGGATGTGGGCGGAAACTATCGTGCTTCCTCTTAAGTGCAGACGGGTATGTCGGGGAACTTCTTGATTTGCAGCAAGGGTGTGAAGGACCCTTTGGAAGTTCCAGAGTTTAAGTGTGCTTAGCCTTGAGATGTGTCAGCGGAAATAGGCTTCATTTTGCCTGGAGGGGAGAACATCCTTGATTTTCTCCAGTTGCGGCAGGTGCTCTCGACTTACAATGGGGACCGCAGGGACCCGCTCTGGTGGCCTCAGGAAAGGCCAGTCAAGATCCAAGACAGCATTGGAGAGGGAGAGACATCACGAGAGGCTCCCGAGCAACTCGCATGGGGACTGGCCTTTCCTGAGGCCACCAAAGCGGGTCCCTGAGGTCCCCGTCGTAAGTCGAGAGCACCTGGCGCAACTCGAGAAAATCCAGGAGGTTCTCCCCTCCAGGCGAGATGAGACCCATTTGCGCTGAGGCATCTCGAGGCTAATCACACCTAACCTCTGGAACTTCCAAAGGGCCCTTCACACCATTGCTGCAACTCAAGAAGTTCCCCGACATACCCGTTTCCACTCGAAAGGAAGGCACGAGAGTCCCGCCCACAACCAGAAGAGCCCCGTTTCAGCCTCATAGCTCGAGAGGAGGGATCCTTTCCCTTCGTGGTCGGGAAAGAATTTCCGGCGTTCCCGTCCCATCTCAAGAAGAGGCGCTCTCCACAGGAAAGGAAGAGAGGAACTCAGGGTCGTGCCACCATTCCACAGAGCCCCCAGATGTCTCAGTCGATTCCAGGGAAACCTGTTTTCCCCGCAATGCCTCGACTTTCAAGCCGAGGATCGACTCAGAACTCAGTGGCACGTGGGAGAGCCCTGTGAAAAGCCTAGTGGGAAAGCCTCGTGGGAAAGCCTACTGAGAAAGCCACAGATCCCTGGATCCACGCAAAGGGAAGCGTGACACTGCTGCTAAAGCTCGGGAGGAAAGCGCACGTGCACGCCACACTCGCGACGAGGACTGACTCCCTGGGAGACTCCAGAAGTACCCCAAGATCCATGTCAGAACTGGAGAGGAATCCTCAGGTTCCAGCACCGACTCCACACAATGTCTCAGGCCCCGGCATAGACGGGAGAGGAATCGCTAGAGGCCCACGAGCAACTCGCATGGGGACGGGCCTTTCTGAGGGCACTAGAGCGTGTCCCTGAGGTCCCCGTCGGAAGGCCGAGAGCACATGGGGCAACTCGAGAAAATCCAGGAGGTTCTCCCCTCCAGGCGAGATGAGGCCCATTTCCGCTGAGGAGTCTCGAGGCTTATCACACCTAAACTCTGGAACTTTCAAAGGGTCCTTCACACCTTTGCTGCAACTCAAGAAGTTCCCCGACATAACCCGTCTCCACTCGAGAGGAAGCACGAGAGTGCCGCCCTCATCCTTAGGAGCCCCTTTTCCGCTTCCTAGCTCGAGAGGAGGGATCCTTTCCCTGCGTGGTCGGGGAAAGAATTCCCGGCGTTCCCGTCGCATCTCAAGAGGAGGCACTCTCCACAGGAAAGGCGAGAGGAACTCCAGGTCACCGCCACCATTCCCAGAGTCCCCCAGATGTCTCAGTCCATTCCAGGGAAACCTGTTTCCCTGGACTGCCTCGACTTTCAAGCGAGGATCGACTCACACCACGGTGGCACGTGGGACAGCCCTGCGGGAAAGCCTCGTGGGAAAGCCTCGTGGGAAAGCCTCGAGGGGAAATGCCACAGATCCCTTGATCATCGCGAAGGGAAGCGTGACACTGCTGCTACAGCTCGGGAGGAAAGCGCACAGGTGCATGCCCCCACTCGAGACGAGGACTGACTCCCCTGGGGAGACTGCCAGAAGTACCCCAAGATCCATGTCAGCACTGGAGAGGAATCCTCAGGTTCCTGGCACCGAACTCCACACAAGGTCTTAGGCCCCGGCATCGACGGGAGAGGAATCCGAGAGGCCCCGAGCAACTCGCATGGGGACTGGCCTTTCCTGAGGCCACCAGAGCGGGTCCCTGAGGTCCCGTCGTAAGTCGAGACCACCTGACGCAACTCGAGAAATCCAGGAGGTTCTCCCCTCCAGGCGAGATGAGGCCCATTTCCGCTGAGGTGTCTCGAGTCTTATCACACCTAACCTCTGGAACTTCCAAAGGGTCCTTCACACCCTTGCTTGCAATTCAAAAAGATCCCCGACATACCGTCTCCACTCGAGAGGAAGCACGAGAGTCCGCCCACACCCAGAGGAGCCCCGTTTCCGCCTCCTAGCTCGAGAGGAGGGATCCTTTCCCTGCTGTGTCGGGAAAGAATTCCCGGCTGTTTTCCGTCACATCTCAAGGGGAGGTGCTCTCCACAGGAAAGGCGAGAGGAACTCCAGGGTGGTGCCACCATTCCCAGAGTCCCCCAGATGTCTCAGTCCATTCCAGGGAAACCTGTTTTCCCTGCACTGCCTCGACTTTCAATCCGAGGAACGACTCACACCACGGTGGCACGTGGGACAGCCCTGTGGGAATTCCTCATGAAAAAGCATCGTGGGAAAGCCTCCAGATAAAAGCCACAGATTCCCTGGATCCTCGCGAAGGGAAGCGTGACACTGCTGCTACAGCTCTGGAGGAAAGTGCACATAATGCCCCCAATAGAGATGAGGACTGACTCACCTGGGAGACTCCAGAAGTACCCCAAGAACCATGTAAGCACTGCGAGAGTTATTCTCAGGTTCCGGCACCGACTCCACACAAGGTATAAGGCGCCAGGCATTGACGGTAGAGGAATTCCGAGATGCCCCCAAACAACTCGCATGGGGACTGGCCTTTCCTAGAGGAAACCAGAGCGGGTCCCTGAGGTCCCCATCGTAAGTCGAGAGCACCTGCCGCAACTCGAAAAAATCCAGGAGGTTCTCCCCTCCAGGCGAGATGAGGCCCATTTCCGCTGAGGCGCTCGAGGCTAATCACACCTAACCTCTGGAACTTCCAAAGGGTACTTCACACCCCTTGCTGCAACTCAAGAAGTTCCCGACATACCCGTCTCCACTCGAGAGGAAGCATGAGAGTCCCGCCCACATCCAGAGGAGCCCTGTTTCCGCCTCCTAGCTCGGAAAGAGAGGGATCATTTCCCTGCGTGGTCGGGAAAGAATTCCCGGTTCCCGTCGCATCTCAAGAGGAGGCGCTCTCACAGGAAAGGCGAGAGG
This sequence comes from Capra hircus, assembly GCF_001704415.2. Classification (NCBI taxonomy): domain Eukaryota; kingdom Metazoa; phylum Chordata; class Mammalia; order Artiodactyla; family Bovidae; genus Capra; species Capra hircus. The sequence continues at coordinate 5,144 of NW_017194043.1, forward strand.
ACTCCAGGGTCGTGCCACCATTCCCAGAGTCCCCCAGATTCTCAGTCCCATTCCAGGGAAACCTGTTTTCCCTGCACTGCCTCGACTTTCAAGCCGACGGATCGACTCACACCACGGTGGCACGATGGGACAGCCCTGTTGGAAAGCCTCTGAGGTAAAGCCTCGTGGGAAAGCCTCGAGGGAAAGCCACAGATCCCTTGATCCACGCAAAGGGAAGCGTGACACTGCGGCTACAGCTCGGGAGGAAAGCCACGTGCATGCCCCCACTCGAGACGAGGACTGACTCCCCTGGGGAGACTCCAGAAGTCCCCCAAGACCCATGTCAGCACTGCAGAGGAATTCTCAGGTTTCCGGCACCGACTCCACACAAGGTCTTAGGTCCCGGCATCAAGGGGAGAGGAATCCCGAGAGGCACCCGAGCACTCGCATGGGGACTGGCCTTTCCTGAGGCCACCAGAGCGGGTCCCTGAGGTCCCCGTCGTAAGTCGAGACCACCTGCCGCAACTCGAGAAAATCCAGGAGGTTCTCCCCTCCAGGCGAGATGAGGCCAATTTTCGCTGAGGGGGCTCGAGGCTAATCACATCTAACCTCTGGAACTTCGAAAGGGTCCTTCACACCCTTGCTGCAACTCAAGAAGTTCCCCGACATACCCGTCTCCACTGGAGAGGAAGAACGAGAGTCCCGCTCACATACAAAGGAGCGCCGATTCCGCCTCCTAGCTCGACAGGAGGGATCCTTTCCCTGCGTGGTCGGGAATGAATTCCCTGTGTTCCCCTTGCATCCCAAGTGGAGGCGCTCTCCACAGGAGAGGCGAGAGGAACTCCAGGGTGGTGCCACCATTCCCAGAGTCCCCCAGATGTCTCAGTCCATTCCAGGGACACCTGTTTTCCCTGCTCTGCCTCAACTTTCAAGCCGAGGATCGACTCACAACACGGTGGCACCTGGGACAGCCCTGTGGGAAAGCCACGTGGGAAAGTCGCATGGGAAAGCCTCGAGGGAAAGCCACAGATCCCTTGATCCACGCGAAGGGAAGCGTGACACTGCTGCTACAGCTCGGGAGGAAAGCGCACGTGCATGCCCCCATTCAAGACGAGGACTGACTCCCCTGGGGAGACTCAAGAAGTACCCCACGATCCATGTCAGCACTGGAGAGGAATCCTCCGGTTCCGGCACCGACTCCACACAAGGTCTTAGGCCCCGGCATCGAAGGGAGAGGAATCCGGAGAGGCCCCCGAGCAACTCACATGGGGACTGGCCTTTCCTGAGGCCACCAGAGCGGGTCCCTGAGGTCCCCGTCGTAAGTCGAGAGCACCTGCTGCAATTCGAGGAAATCCAGGAGGTTCTCCCCTCCAGGCAAGATGAGGCCCATTTCCGCTGAGGCGTCTCGAGGCTAATCACACCTAACCTCTGGAACTTCCAAAGGGTCCTTCACACCCTTGATGCAACTCAAGAAGTTCCCCGACATACCCGTCTCCACTCGAGAGGAAGCACGAGAGTCCCGCCCACATCCAGAGGAGCCCGTTTCCGCTTCTGGCTCGAAAGGAGGGGTCCTTTCTCTGCGTGGTCGGGAAAGAATTCCCGGCATTCCCGTCGCAACTCAAGAGGAGGCGCTTTCCACAGGAAAGGCGAGAGGGACTCCAGGGTCGTGCCACCATTCCCAGAGTCCGCCAGATTTCTCAGTCCATTCCAGGGAAACCTGTTTTCCCTGCACTGCCTCGACCTTCAAGCCGAGGATCGACTCACACCACGGTGGCACGTGGGACAGACCTGTGGGAAAGCCTCATGGGAAAGCCTCATGGGAAAGCCTCGAGGGAAAGCCATAGATCGCTTGATCCACGAGAAGGGAAGCGTGACACTGCTGCTACAGCTCGGGAGGAAAGCGCACGTGCCTACCCCCACTCGAGACGAGGACTGACTCCCCAGGGGAGACACCAGAAGCCCCCAAGATCCATGTCAGCACTGGAGAGGAATCCTCAGGTTCCGACACCGACTCCACACAAGGTCTGAGGCCCCGGCATTGACGGGAGAGGAAACCCGAGAGGCCCCCGAGCAACTCGCATGGGGACTGGCCTTTCCTGAGGCCACCAGAGCGGGTCCCTGAGGTCCCCATCGTAAGTCGAGAGCACCTGCCGCCACTCGAGAAAAACCAGGAGGTTCTCCCCTCCATTCTAGATGAGGCTCATTTCCGATGAGGCGTCTCGAGGCTAATCACACCTAACTCTGGAACTTCCAAAGGGTCCTTCACACCCTTGCTGCAACTCAAGAAGTTCCCTGACATACCCGTCTCCACTCGAGAGGAAGCACGATTGTCCCGCCCACATCCAGAGGAGCCCCGTTTCCGCCTCCTAGCTCGAGAGGAGGGATCCTTTCCCTACATGGTGGGGAAAGAATTTCTGGCGTTGCCGTCACATCTCAAGAGGAGCCGCTCTCCACAGGAAAGGCGAGAGGAACTCCAGGGTCGTGCCACCATTCCAGAGTCCCCCAGATGTCTCAGTCCATTCCAGGGAAATCTGTTTTCCCTGCACTGCTCGACTTTCAAGCCGAAGATGCATTCACACCACGGTGGCACATGGGACAGCCCTGTGGGAAAGCCTCGAGGGAAAGCCTCGTGGGAAAGCCTGGAGGGAAAGGCACAGATCCCTTGATCCACGCGATGTGAAGCGTGACACTGCTGCTACAGCTTGGGAGGAAAGCGCACGTGCATGCCCCACTCGAGACGAGGACTGACTCCCCTGGGGAGACTCCAGAAAGTACCCCAAGATCCATGTCAGCACTGGAGAGGAGTCCTCAGGTTCCGGCACCGACACCACACAAGGTCTTAGGCCCCGGCATCTACGGGAGAGGAATCCCGAGAGGCCCCCGAGCAACTTGCCATGGGCACTGGCCTTTCCTGAGGCCACCAGAACGGGTCCCTGGAGGTCCCCGTCGTAAGTCGAGAGCACCTGCCGCAACTCCGAGAAAATCCAGGAGGTTCTCCCCTCCAGGCGAGATGAAGCCCATTTCCGCACAGACGTCTCGAGGCTAATCACACCAGACCTCGGGAAATTCCAAAGGGTCCTTCACACCCTTTGCTGCAGCTCAAGAAGTCCCCGACATACCCGTCTCCTCTCGAGAGGAAGCACGAGAGTCCTGCCCACATCCAGAGGAGCCCGATTTCGCCTCAAAGCTCAGAGGCAGGATCCTTTCCCTGCGTGTGCGGAAAGAATTCCCGGCGTTCCCGTCACATCTGAAGTGGAGGCACTCTCCACAGGAAAGGCGAGAGGAACACCAGGGTCGTGCCACCATTCCCAGATTCCCCCAGATGTCTCAGTCCATTCCAGGGAAAACTGTTTTCCTTGCACTGCCTCGACTTTCAAGCCGAGGATCGACTCACACCACAGTGGCACGTGGGACAGTCCTGTGGAAAGCCTCGTGGGAAAGCCTCGAGGGAAAGCCACAGATCCCTTGATCTACTCGACGGGAAGCGTGACACTGCTGCTACAGCTCGGAGGGTATCGAACTGCATGCCCACCTCGAGACGAGCACTGACTCCCTGGGGAGACTCCTGAAGTACCCCAAGATCCATGTCAGCACTGCAGATGAATCCTCAGATTTTCGGCACACTCCACACAAGGTCTTAGGCCCCGACATCGAAGGTAGAGGAATAACGAGAAGCCCCAAGCATCTCGCATGGGGACGGCCTTTGCTGAGGCCACAGAACGGGTCCCTGAGGTCCCTTTCGTAAGTCGAGAGCACCTGCCCAACTCGAAAAAATCCAGGAGGTTCTTCCCTCCAGGCGATGATGAGGCCCATTTCCACTGAGGCGTCTCGAGGTTAATCACACCTAACCTCTGAACTTCAAAGGGTCCTTCACACCCTTGCTGCAACTCAAGAAGTTCCCCGACATAACCATCTCCACTGGAGAGGAAGCACGAGAGTCCCGCCCACATCCAGAGGAGCACCGTTTATGCCTCTTAGCTCGAAGAGATGGATCCTTTCCCTGCGTGGTTGGGAAAGAATTCCCTGCATTCCCGTCGCATCTCATGAGGAGGCGGTCTCCTCAGGAAAGGCGAGAGGAACTCAAGACTCGTGCCACCATTCCAGAGTCCCCAGATGTCTCAGTCCATTCCAGGGAATACTGTTTTCCCTGCACTGCCTCGATTTCATGCCGAGGATCGACTCACACCACGGTGGCACGTGGGACAGCCCTGTGGGGAAAGCCTCCTGGAAAGCCTCATGTGATAGCCTCAAGGAAAGACACTGATCCTTGATCCACTCGACGGGAAGCGTGACACTGCTGTTACAGCTGGGAGGAATCGAACTGCATGCCGCCACTCGAGACGAGGACTGACTCCCCTGGGGAGACACTAGAAGTACCCCAAGATCCATGTCAGCAGTG
>NW_017194044.1:0-9520 GCF_001704415.2 Capra hircus
CCTGCTGGCTGTGCACTCGCCTATCAGGCGGGGGCGCAGGGCTCCTCCAGCAGGTCTTGCCTCAGGGGCTGCTTCCCCTGAGTTGGGGCTGTGGGCAGGAACCCAGACACGCAGGATCAGGCCCCAAACACCTGCACATGTCTCTGCTGGGGAGGAGAGTGCTAGGGAACCTACGTCTGTCATACACTTTCTGGGCACCCAAGGAATCAGCCTCCGTGTGTGCGGGGCTGAAAACCCCAGCCAGGGGCCCTGGGAGCCTGGTGCTCTCGGTGCGGCGCTGATTCTAGGCGGCCTAGAAACCGCTGGAGGAGCCCTGCAGTTGCCCTTCCCTTCCCTCTGACAGAGCTCTCACTGCTGAAGCCCTTGGCAGTGTGCAACCCACCACCCCCTAAGCCCTCCCCAACGACGCCTGGCACCTATGTGCAAAGGCAAGGCAGGATTGGAGCTGAGGCAAGGAAGGCACCAGTGGCGTCTCCCAGGCTCGCTCAGACAGCTCCTTCCTGGGGAGGGAGCCTAAAAGCAAGGCAAGTCTGGGCAAGGCGAGCCCCCGGCCGAGCAGCCTCGCGCCAGAAACTCTGCCAGATCGGGGCTCTGAGCAGAGCTAGAGCTCTGCCGTACTGGAGGCCACTTAGCTCCGTGCAAGCAGGGCTTTCCTCTTGACTGGGCTCGGCTGCCTCCTCTTCTCCCGAGGAGGCTCGCTACACTGCTGGCTGTGCTCTCGCCTATCAGGCGGGCGCGCAGGGCTCCTCCAGCAGGTCTTGCCTCAGGGGCTGCTTCCCCTGAGTTGAGGCTGTGGGCGGGAACCCAGACACGCAGGATAAGGCCCCAACCACCTGCACATGTCTCTGCTGGGGAGGAGAGTGCTAGGGAACCTACGTCTCTCACACACTTTCTAGGCACCCACGGAGTCAGCCTCTGGGAGTGTGGGGATGCAAAACCCAGCCAGGGGCCCTTGGAACCTGGTGCTCTCCGTGCGGAGCTTTGTCTGGGCGGCCAAGGAACCGCTGAAGGAGCCCTGCTGTTGCCCTTCGCTTCCCTCTGACAGAGCTTTCACTGCTGGAGCCCTTGGCAGTGTGCAACCCACCAGCCCCTAAGCCCTCCTCAAGGACGCTTGGGACCTAAGTGCAAAGGCAAGGCAGGGGTAGAGCTGAAGCCAGGAAGGCGCCAGTGGCGTTTCCGAGCCTCACACAGCCTGCTCCTTCCTGGGGAGGGAGCCTTAAAGCAAGGCAAGTCTGCGCAAGGCTCGCCTATGGCAGAGCATCTTGGTGCCAGGAACTCTGCCAGATCGGGCCTCTGAACAGAGCTAGAGATCTGCCGTACTGGAGTCGCACTTAGCTTCGTGTAAGCAGGGATTTCAGCTTGACGGGGACTTGCTGCCTCCTCTTCCCCCGAGGAGGCTCGCTTCCCTGCTGGCTGTGCACTCGCCTATCAGGCGGGGGCGCAGGGCTCCTCCAGCAGGTCTTGCCTCAGGGGCTGCTTCCCCTGAGTTGGGGCTGTGGGCAGGAACCCAGACACGCAGGATCAGGCCCCAAACACCTGCACATGTCTCTGCTGGGGAGGAGAGTGCTAGGGAACCTACGTCTGTCATACACTTTCTGGGCACCCAAGGAATCAGCCTCCGTGTGTGCGGGGCTGAAAACCCCAGCCAGGGGACCTGGGAGCCTGGTGCTCTCCGTGTGGCGCTGAATCTGGGCGGCCAAGCAACCGCTGGAGGAGCCCTGCAGTTGCCCTTCCCTTCCCTCTGACAGAATTCTCACTGCTGGAGCCCTTGGCAGTGTGCAACCCACCAGCCCCTAAGCTCTCCTTAAGGAGGACTGGGACCTAAGTGCAAAGGCAAGGCAGGATTGGAGCTGAGGCAAGAAAGGCGCCAGTGGCGACTCCCAGGCTCCTGCTGCCTGCTCCTTCCTGGAGAGGCAGCCTAAAAGCAAGGCAAGTCTGGGCAAGGCTAGCCCCGGCAGAGCAGCCTCGCGCCAGGAACTCTGCCAGATCGGGGCTCTGAGCAGAGCTAGAGCTCTGCCGTACTGGAGGCGCACTTAGCTCCGTGCAAGCAGGGCTTTCAACTTGACGGGGCTGGGCTGCCTCCTCTTCCCCCGAGGAGGCTCGCTTCCCTGCTGGCTGTGCACTCGCCTATCAGGCGGGGGCGCAGGGCTCCTCCAGCAGGTCTTGCCTCAGGGGCTGCTTCCCCTGAGTTGGGGCTGTGGGCAGGAACCCAGACACGCAGGATCAGGCCCCAACCACCTGCACATGTCTCTGCTGGGGAGGAGAGTGCTAGGGAACCTACGTCTGTCATACACTTTCTGGGCACCCAAGGAATCAGCCTCCGTGTGTGCGGGGCTGAAAACCCCAGCCAGGGGCCCTGGGAGCCTGGTGCTCTCGGTGCGGCGCTGATTCTAGGCGGCCTAGAAACCGCTGGAGGAGCCCTGCAGTTGCCCTTCCCTTCCTCTGACAGAGCTCTCACTGCTGAAGCCCTTGGCAGTGTGCAACCCACCACCCCCTAAGCCCTCCCCAACGACGCCTGGCACCTATGTGCAAAGGCAAGGCAGGATTGGAGCTGAGGCAAGAAGGCACCAGTGGCGTCTCCCAGGCTCGCTCAGACAGCTCCTTCCTGGGGAGGGAGCCTAAAAGCAAGGCAAGTCTGGGCAAGGCGAGCCCCGGCCGAGCAGCCTCGCGCCAGAAACTCTGCCAGATCGGGGCTCTGAGCAGAGCTAGAGCTCTGCCGTACTGGAGGCCCACTTAGCTCCGTGCAAGCAGGGCTTTCCTCTTGACTGGGCTCGGCTGCCTCCTCTTCTCCCGAGGAGGCTCGCTACACTGCTGGCTGTGCTCTCGCCTATCAGGCGGGCGCGCAGGGCTCCTCCAGCAGGTCTTGCCTCAGGGGCTGCTTCCCCTGAGTTGAGGCTGTGGGCGGGAACCCAGACACGCAGGATAAGGCCCCAACCACCTGCACATGTCTCTGCTGGGGAGGAGAGTGCTAGGGAACCTACGTCTCTCACACACTTTCTAGGCACCCACGGAGTCAGCCTCTGGGAGTGTGGGGATGCAAAACCCAGCCAGGGGCCCTTGGAACCTGGTGCTCTCCGTGCGGAGCTTTGTCTGGGCGGCCAAGGAACCGCTGAAGGAGCCCTGCTGTTGCCCTTCGCTTCCCTCTGACAGAGCTTTCACTGCTGGAGCCCTTGGCAGTGTGCAACCCACCAGCCCCTAAGCCCTCCTCAAGGACGCTTGGGACCTAAGTGCAAAGGCAAGGCAGGGGTAGAGCTGAAGCCAGGAAGGCGCCAGTGGCGTTTCCGAGCCTCACACAGCCTGCTCCTTCCTGGGGAGGGAGCCTTAAAGCAAGGCAAGTCTGCGCAAGGCTCGCCTATGGCAGAGCATCTTGGTGCCAGGAACTCTGCCAGATCGGGCCTCTGAACAGAGCTAGAGATCTGCCGTACTGGAGTCGCACTTAGCTTCGTGTAAGCAGGGATTTCAGCTTGACGGGGACTTGCTGCCTCCTCTTCCCCCGAGGAGGCTCGCTTCCCTGCTGGCTGTGCACTCGCCTATCAGGCGGGGGCGCAGGGCTCCTCCAGCAGGTCTTGCCTCAGGGGCTGCTTCCCCTGAGTTGGGGCTGTGGGCAGGAACCAGACACGCAGGATCAGGCCCCAAACACCTGCACATGTCTCTGCTGGGGAGGAGAGTGCTAGGGAACCTACGTCTGTCATACACTTTTGGGGGAATCAGCCTCCGTGTGTGCTGAAAACCCCAGCCAGGGGCCTGGGAGCCTGGTGCTCTCCGTGTGGCGCTGAATCTGGGCGCCAAGAACCGCTGGAGGAGCCCTGCAGTTGCCCTTCCCTTCCCTCTGACAGAATTCTCACTGCTGGAGCCCTTGGCAGTGTGCAACCCACCAGCCCCTAAGCCTCCTTAAGAGGACTGGGACCTAAGTGCAAAGGCAAGGCAGGATTGGAGCTGAGGCAAGAAAGGCGCCAGTGGCGACTCCCAGGCTCCTGCTCTGCTCCTTCCTGGAGAGGCAGCCTAAAAGCAAGGCAAGTCTGGGCAAGGCTAGCCCCGGCAGAGCAGCCTCGCGCCAGGAACTCTGCCAGATCGGGGCTCTGAGCAGAGCTAGAGCTCTGCCGTACTGGAGGCGCACTTAGCTCCGTGCAAGCAGGGCTTTCAACTTGACGGGCTGGGCTGCCTCCTCTTCCCCCGAGGAGGCTCGCTTCCCTGCTGGCTGTGCACTCGCCTATCAGGCGGGCGGCAGGGCTCCTCCAGCAGGTCTTGCCTCAGGGGCTGCTCCCCTGAGTTGGGGCTGTGGGCAGGAACCCAGACACGCAGGATCAGGCCCAACCACCTGCACATGTCTCTGCTGGGGAGGAGAGTGCTAGGGAACCTACGTCTGTCATACACTTTCTGGGCACCCAAGGAATCAGCCTCCGTGTGTGCGGGGCTGAAAACCCCAGCCAGGGGCCCTGGGAGCCTGGTGCTCTCGGTGCGGCGCTGATTCTAGGCGGCCTAGAAACCGCTGGAGGAGCCCTGCAGTTGCCCTTCCCTTCCCTCTGACAGAGCTCTCACTGCTGAAGCCCTTGGCAGTGTGCAACCCACCACCCCCTAAGCCCTCCCCAACGACGCCTGGCACCTAATGTGCAAAGGCAAGGCAGGATTGGAGCTGAGGCAAGGAAGGCACCAGTGGCGTCTCCCAGGCTCGCTCAGACAGCTCCTTCCTGGGGAGGGAGCCTAAAAGCAAGGCAAGTCTGGGCAAGGCGAGCCCCGGCCGAGCAGCCTCGCGCCAGAAACTCTGCCAGATCGGGGCTCTGAGCAGAGCTAGAGCTCTGCCGTACTGGAGGCCCACTTAGCTCCGTGCAAGCAGGGCTTTCCTCTTGACTGGGCTCGGCTGCCTCCTCTTCTCCCGAGGAGGCTCGCTACACTGCTGGCTGTGCTCTCGCCTATCAGGCGGGCGCGCAGGGCTCCTCCAGCAGGTCTTGCCTCAGGGGCTGCTTCCCCTGAGTTGAGGCTGTGGGCGGGAACCCAGACACGCAGGATAAGGCCCCAACCACCTGCACATGTCTCTGCTGGGGAGGAGAGTGCTAGGGAACCTACGTCTCTCACACACTTTCTAGGCACCCACGGAGTCAGCCTCTGGGAGTGTGGGGATGCAAAACCCAGCCAGGGGCCCTTGGAACCTGGTGCTCTCCGTGCGGAGCTTTGTCTGGGCGGCCAAGGAACCGCTGAAGGAGCCCTGCTGTTGCCCTTCGCTTCCCTCTGACAGAGCTTTCACTGCTGGAGCCCTTGGCAGTGTGCAACCCACCAGCCCCTAAGCCCTCCTCAAGGACGCTTGGGACCTAAGTGCAAAGGCAAGGCAGGGGTAGAGCTGAAGCCAGGAAGGCGCCAGTGGCGTTTCCGAGCCTCACACAGCCTGCTCCTTCCTGGGGAGGGAGCCTTAAAGCAAGGCAAGTCTGCGCAAGGCTCGCCTATGGCAGAGCATCTTGGTGCCAGGAACTCTGCCAGATCGGGCCTCTGAACAGAGCTAGAGATCTGCCGTACTGGAGTCGCACTTAGCTTCGTGTAAGCAGGGATTTCAGCTTGACGGGACTTGCTGCCTCCTCTTCCCCCGAGGAGGCTCGCTTCCCTGCTGGCTGTGCACTCGCCTATCAGGCGGGGGCGCAGGGCTCCTCCAGCAGGTCTTGCCTCAGGGGCTGCTTCCCCTGAGTTGGGGCTGTGGGCAGGAACCCAGACACGCAGGATCAGGCCCCAAACACCTGCACATGTCTCTGCTGGGGAGGAGAGTGCTAGGGAACCTACGTCTGTCATACACTTTCTGGGCACCCAAGGAATCAGCCTCCGTGTGTGCGGGCTGAAAACCCCAGCCAGGGGCCCTGGGAGCCTGGTGCTCTCCGTGTGGCGCTGAATTCTAGGCGGCCTAGAAACCGCTGGAGGAGCCCTGCAGTTGCCCTTCCCTTCCCTCTGACAGAGCTCTCACTGCTGAAGCCCTTGGCAGTGTGCAACCCACCAGCCCCTAAGCCTCCCTGGGACCTAAGTGCAAAGGCAAGGCAGGATTGGAGCTGAGGCAAGAAAGGCGCCAGTGGCGTCTCCCAGGCTCCTCAGACAGCTCCTTCCTGGGAGGAGCCTAAAAGCAAGGCAAGTCTGGGCAAGGCGAGCCCCCGGCCGAGCAGCCTCGCGCCAGAACTCTGCCAGATCGGGGCTCTGAGCAGAGCTAGAGCTCTGCCGTACTGGAGGCCACTTAGCTCCGTGCAAGCAGGGCTTTCCTCTTGACTGGGCTCGGCTGCCTCCTCTTCTCCCGAGGAGGCTCGCTTCCCTGCTGGCTGTGCACTCGCCTATCAGGCGGGGGCGCAGGGCTCCTCCAGCAGGTCTTGCCTCAGGGGCTGCTTCCCCTGAGTTGGGGCTGTGGGCAGGGAACCCAGACACGCAGGATCAGGCCCCAAACCACCTGCACATGTCTCTGCTGGGGAGGAGAGTGCTAGGGAACCTACGTCTCTCATACACTTTCTGGGCACCCAAGGAATCAGCCTCCGTGTGTGCGGGGCTGAAAACCCCAGCCAGGGGCCCTGGGAGCCTGGTGCTCTCCGTGCGGCGCTGATCTGGGCGGCCAAGAAACCGCTGGAGGAGCCCTGCAGTTGCCCTTCCCTTCCCTCTGACAGAGCTCTCACTGCTGGAGCCCTTGGCAGTGTGCAACCCACCAGCCCCTAAGCCTCCAAGGACGCTGGGACCTAAGTGCAAAGGCAAGGCAGGATTGGAGCTGAGGCAAGGAAGGCGCCAGTGGCGTCTCCCAGGCTCCTCAGCCTGCTCCTTCCTGGGGAGGGAGCCTAAAAGCAAGGCAAGTCTGGGCAAGGCTAGCCCCCGGCAGAGCAGCCTCGCGCCAGGAACTCTGCCAGATCGGGGCTCTGAGCAGAGCTAGAGCTCTGCCGTACTGGAGGCGCACTTAGCTCGTGCAAGCAGGGCTTTCAACTTGACGGGGCTGGCTGCCTCCTCTTCCCCCGAGGAGGCTCGCTTCCCTGCTGGCTGTGCACTCGCCTATCAGGCGGGGCGCAGGGCTCCTCCAGCAGGTCTTGCCTCAGGGGCTGCTTCCCCTGAGTTGGGGCTGTGGGCAGGAACCCAGACACGCAGGATCAGGCCCCAAACACCTGCACATGTCTCTGCTGGGGAGGAGAGTGCTAGGGAACCTACGTCTGTCATACACTTTCTGGGCACCCAAGGAATCAGCCTCCGTGTGTGCGGGGCTGAAAACCCCAGCCAGGGGCCCTGGGAGCCTGGTGCTCTCGTGCGGCGCTGATTCTGGCGGCCTAGAAACCGCTGGAGGAGCCCTGCAGTTGCCCTTCCCTTCCCTCTGACAGAGCTCTCACTGCTGAAGCCCTTGGCAGTGTGCAACCCACCACCCCCTAAGCCCCCAACGACGCCTGGCACCTAAGTGCAAAGGCAAGGCAGGATTGGAGCTGAGGCAAGGAAGGCACCAGTGGCGTCTCCCAGGCTCGCTCAGACAGCTCCTTCCTGGGAGGGAGCCTAAAAGCAAGGCAAGTCTGGGCAAGGCGAGCCCCCGGCCGAGCAGCCTCGCGCCAGAAACTCTGCCAGATCGGGGCTCTGAGCAGAGCTAGAGCTCTGCCGTACTGGAGGCGCACTTAGCTCCGTGCAAGCAGGGCTTTCCTCTTGACTGGGCTCGGCTGCCTCCTCTTCTCCCGAGGAGGCTCGCTACACTGCTGGCTGTGCTCTCGCCTATCAGGCGGGGCGCAGGGCTCCTCCAGCAGGTCTTGCCTCAGGGGCTGCTTCCCCTGAGTTGAGGCTGTGGGCGGGAACCCAGACACGCAGGATAAGGCCCCAACCACCTGCACATGTCTCTGCTGGGAGGAGAGTGCTAGGGAACCTACGTCTCTCACACACTTTCTAGGCACCCACGGAGTCAGCCTCTGGGAGTGTGGGGATGCAAAACCCAGCCAGGGGCCCTTGGAACCTGGTGCTCTCCGTGCGGAGCTTTGTCTGGGCGGCCAAGGAACCGCTGAAGGAGCCCTGCTGTTGCCCTTCGCTTCCCTCTGACAGAGCTTTCACTGCTGGAGCCCTTGGCAGTGTGCAACCCACCAGCCCCTAAGCCCTCCTCAAGGACGCTTGGGACCTAAGTGCAAAGGCAAGGCAGGGGTAGAGCTGAAGCCAGGAAGGCGCCAGTGGCGTTTCCGAGCCTCACACAGCCTGCTCCTTCCTGGGGAGGGAGCCTTAAAGCAAGGCAAGTCTGCGCAAGGCTCGCCTATGGCAGAGCATCTTGGTGCCAGGAACTCTGCCAGATCGGGCCTCTGAACAGAGCTAGAGATCTGCCGTACTGGAGTCGCACTTAGCTTCGTGTAAGCAGGGATTTCAGCTTGACGGGGACTTGCTGCCTCCTCTTCCCCGAGGAGGCTCGCTTCCCTGCTGGCTGTGCACTCGCCTATCAGGCGGGGGCGCAGGGCTCCTCCAGCAGGTCTTGCCTCAGGGGCTGCTTCCCCTGAGTTGGGGCTGTGGGCAGGAACCCAGACACGCAGGATCAGGCCCCAAACACCTGCACATGTCTCTGCTGGGGAGGAGAGTGCTAGGGAACCTACGTCTGTCATACACTTTCTGGGCACCCAAGGAATCAGCCTCCGTGTGTGCGGGGCTGAAAACCCCAGCCAGGGGCCTGGGAGCCTGGTGCTCTCGTGTGGGGCTGATCTGGGCGGCCAAGCAACCGCTGAGGAGCCCTGCAGTTGCCCTTCCTTCCCTCTGACAGAATTCTCACTGCTGGAGCCCTTGGCAGTGTGCAACCCACCAGCCCTAAGCCTCCTTAAGGACTGGGACCTAAGTGCAAAGGCAAGGCAGGATTGGAGCTGAGGCAAGAAAGGCGCCAGTGGCCTCCCAGGCTCGCTGCCTGCTCCTTCCTGGAGAGGCAGCCTAAAAGCAAGGCAAGTCTGGGCAAGGCTAGCCCCCGGCAGAGCAGCCTCGCGCCAGGAACTCTGCCAGATCGGGCTCTGAGCAGAGCTAGAGCTCTGCCGTACTGGAGGCGCACTTAGCTCCGTGCAAGCAGGGCTTTCAACTTGACGGGGCTGGGCTGCCTCCTCTTCCCCCGAGGAGGCTCGCTTCCCTGCTGGCTGTGCACTCGCCTATCAGGCGGGGGCGCAGGGCTCCCCAGCAGGTCTTGCCTCAGGGGCTGCTTCCCCTGAGTTGGGGCTGTGGGCAGGAACCAGACACGCAGGATCAGGCCCAAACACTGCACATGTCTCTGCTGGGGAGGAGAGTGCTAGGGAACCTACGTCTGTCATACACTTTCTGGGCACCAAGGAATCAGCCTCCGTGTGTGCGGGGCTGAAACCCCAGCCAGGGGCCCTGGGAGCCTGGTGCTCTCGGTGCGGCGCTGATTCTAGGCGGCTAGAAACCGCTGAGGAGCCCTGCAGTTGCCCTTCCCTTCCCTCTGACAGAGCTCTCACTGCTGAAGCCCTTGGCAGTGTGCAACCCACCCCCTAGCCCTCCGCCAACGACGCCTGGCACCTATGTGCAAAGGCAAGGCAGGATTGGAGCTGAGGCAAGGAAGGCACCAGTGGCG
>NW_017194045.1:0-9520 GCF_001704415.2 Capra hircus
GCACTGCTGCTACAGCTCGGGAGGAAAGCGCACTTTCATGCCCCCACTCGAGACGAGGACTGACTCCCCTGGGGAGACTCCAGAAGTACCCCAAGATCCCATGTCAGCAATGAGAGGAATCCTCAGGTTCCGGGCACCGACTCACTCAAGGTCTTAGGCCCGGCATCGACTGGAGAGGAACCCGATAGGCTCCGAGCAACTCGCATGGGGACTGGCCTTTCCCGAGGCCACCAGAGCGGGTCCCTGAGGTTCCCGTCGTAAGTCGAGAGCACCTGCCGCCACTCGAGAAAATCCAGGAGGCTCTCCCTCCAGGCGAGATGATGCCATTTCCGCTGAGGCGTCCGAGGCTAATCACATCTAACCTCTGGAACTTCCAAAGGGTCCTTCACACCCTTGCTGCAACTCAAGAAGTTCCCTGACATACCCGTGTCCACTCGAGAGGAAGCACGAGAGTCCCGCCACACATCCAGAGGAGCCCGTTTCTGCCTCCTAGCTCGAGAGGAAGGATCCTTTCCCTGCCTGGTGGGGAAAGAAATTCCGATGTTCCCGTCGCATCTCAAGAGGAGGCGCTCTCCACAGGAAAGGCGAGAGGAACTCCAGGGTCGTGCCACCATTCCCAGAGTCCCCCGATGTCTCAGTCATTCCTGGGAAAAACTGTTTTCCCTGCACTGCCTCGACTTTCAAGCCGAGGATCCACTCACCCAACGGAGGCACGTGGGACAGCCCTGTGGGAAAGCCTCGTGGGAAAGCCTCCTGGAAAGCCTCGAGAGAAAGCCACAGATCCCTTGATGCACGCGAAGGGAAGCGTGACACTGCTGCTACAGCTCGGGAGGAAAGCGCACGTGCATGCCCTCACTCGAGACGAGGACTGACTCACCTGGGGACTCCAGAAGTACCCCAAGATCCATGTCAATCACTGGAGAGGAAACCTCAGGTTCCGGCACCGACTCCACACAAGATCTTAGGCCCCGGCATCGACGGGAGAGGAATCCCGAGAGGCCGCCTAGCAACTCGCATGCGGACTGGCCTTTCCTGAGGGCCACCAGAGCGGGTCCCTGAGGGTCCCTGTCGTAAGTCGAGAACACCTGCGCACTCGAGAAAAATGCAGGAGGTTTCTACCCTCCAGGCGAGATGAGGCCCATTTTCCGCTGAGGCGTCTGGAGGCTAATCACATCTAACCTCTGGAACTTCCAAAGGGTCCTTCACACCCTTGCTGCAACTCAAGAAGTTTCCCGACATACCCGTCTCACTCGAGAGGAAGCACGAGAGTCCCGCCCACATCCAGAGGAGACCCGTTTCCGACTCCTAGCTCGAGAGGAGGCATCCTTTCCCTGCGTGGTGGGGAAAGAATTCCCCGCGTTCCCGTCGCATCTCAAGAGGAGGCGCTCTCCACAGGAAAGGCGAGAGGAACTCCAGGGTCGTGCCACCATTCCCAGAGTCCCCCAGATGTCTCACTCCATTCCAGGGAAACTGTTTTCCCTGCACTGCCTCGACTTTGAAGCGAGGATCCACTCACACACGGTGGCACGTGGGGACTGCCCAGTGGGTAAACGTCGTGGAAAGCTCGTGGCAAAGCCTCTAAGAAAGCCACAGATTCCTGGATGCACGCGAAGGGAAGAGTGACACTGCTGCTACAGCTCGGGAGGAAATTGCACGTGCATGCCCCACTAGATATGAGGACTGACTCACCTGGGAGACTCCAGAAGTACCCCAAATCCATGTAAGCACTGGTAGAGGTATTCTCAGGTTCCGGCACCGACTCCACACAAGGTCTTAGGCGCCGGCATCGACCGGGAGAGGAATCCCGAGAGGCCCCCTAGCAACTCGCATGGCGGACTGGACCTTTCCTGAGGCACCAGAGCGGGTCCCTGAGGTCCCCATCTTAAGTCCACAGCACCTTCCGCAACTCGAGAAAATCCAGGAGGTTCTCCCTTCAGGCGAGATGAGGCCATTTCCGCTGAGGCGTCGCGAGGATAATCACACCTAACCTCTGGAACTTCCAAAGGGTCCTTCACACCCTTGCTGCAACTCAAGAAGTTCCCGACATACCCGTTTCCACTCGAGAGAAAGCACGAGAGTCCCGCCCACATCCACAGGAGCCCCGTTTCTGCCTCATAGCTCGAGAGGAGGATCCTTTCCCTACGTGGTCGAAAGAATTCCCGCGTTCCCGTCGCATCTCAAGGGGAGGTGCTCTCCACAGGAAAGGCGAGAGGAACTCCAGGGTCGTGCCACCATTCCCAGAGTCCCCCAGATGTCTCAGTCCATTCCAGGAAAACCAGTTTTCCCTGCACTGCCTCGACATTCAAGCGAGGATCACTCATACAATGGTGCACGTGGGACACGTGGGAAAGCCTCGTGGGAAAACCTCGTGGAAAGCCTCGAGGAAAGCCCCTGATCCCTTGATCCACGAGAAGGGAAGCATGACACTGCTGCTACAGCTCCGGAGCGCACATGCATGCCCCCAACTCGAGACGAGGACTGACTCCCTGGGGAGACTCCAGAAGTACCCAAGATCCATGTCAGCACTGGGAGAGGAACCCTCAGGTTCTGCACACCAACTCCACACAGGTCTTACGCCCCGGCATCGATGGGAGAGGAATCCCGAGAGGCCCCGAGCAACTCGCATGGGATTGGCCCTTTCCTGAGGCCACCAGAGCGGGTCCCTGAGGTCCCCGTCGTAAGTCGAGAGCACCTTGCCCCAACTCGAGAAAATCCAGGAGGTTCTCCCCTCAGGCGAGATGAGGCCATTTCGCTGAGGCATCTCGAGGCTAATCACACCTAACATCTGGAACATCCAAAGGGTCCTTCACACCCTTGCTGCAACTCAAGAAGTTCCCGACATACCCGTCTCCACTCGAAAGGAAAGCACGAGAGTCCCCCCAATTCCAGAGGAGCCCCGTTTCCGCCTCCTGCTCCGAGAGACAGGGTTCCTTTCGCTGCGTGGTCGGAAAGAATTCCCGGCGTTCCCGTCGCATCTCAAAGAGGGCTCTCCACAGGAAAGGCGAGAGGAACTCCAGGGTCGTGCCACCATTCCAGAGTCCCCAGATGTCTCAGTCCATTCCAGGGAAACCAGTTTTCCCTGCACTGCCTCGACTTTCAAGCCGAGGATCGACTCACACAACGGTGGCACGTGGGACAGTCCTGTGGGAAAGCCTCGGGAAAGCCCCTGATCCCTTGATCCACGCGAAGGGAAGCCGTGACACTGCTGCTACAGCTCCGGAGCGCACGTGCATGTCCCCACTCGAGACGAGGACTGACTCCCCTGGGGAGACTCCAGAAGTACCCCAAGATCCATGTCAGCACTGGAGAGGAATCCTCAGGTTCTGACACCGACTCCACACAAGGTCTTAGGCCCCGGCATCGAGGGGAGAGGAATCCCGAGAGGCCCCGAGCAACTCGCATGGGGATTGGCCCTTCCTGAGGCAACCAGAGCGGGTCTCTGAGGTCCCCATCGTAAGTCGAAAGCACCTGCCGCAACTAGAGAAAGTCCAGGAGGTTCTCCCCTCCAGGCGAGATGAGGCCCATTTCCGCTGAGGCGTCTCAAGGCTAATCACACCTAACGTCTGGAACTCCAAAGCGTCCTTCACACCCTTGCTGCAACTCAAGAAGTTCCCCGACATACCCGTCTCCTCTCGAGAAAAAGCACGAGAGTCCCGCCCATCCAGAGGAGCCCCGTTTCCGCCTCCTTAGCTCGAGGAGGATCCTTTCCCTGCGAGGTGGGGAAAGAATTCCCGGCGTTCCCGTCGCATCTCAAGAGGAGGCGCTCTCCACAGGAAAGGCGAGAGGAACTCCAGGGTCATGCCACCATTCCCAGAGTCCCCCTGATGTCTCAGTCCATTCCAGGGAAACCTGTTTTCCCTGCACTGCCTCGACTTTCAAGCCGAGGATCGACTCACACCACGGTGGCACGTGGGACAGCCCTGTCCTGTGGGAAAGCCTCAAAGCTCAAAAAGCCCCAGATTCCTGGATCCACGCGGAAGAGTGACACTGCTGCTACAGCTCCGGAGAAAGCACGTGCATGCCCCAATAGACTATGAGGACTGACTCCCTGGGAGACTCCAGAAGTACCCCAAGATCCATGTAAGCACTGAGAGGTATTCTCAGGTTCCGGCACCGACTCCACACAAGGTCTTAGGCCCCGGCATCGACGGGAGAGGAATCCCGAGAGGCCCCCGAGCAACTCGCATGGGGACTGCCTTTCCTGAGGCAACCAGAGCGGGTCCCTGAGGTCCCATCGTAAGTCGAAAGCACCTGCCGCAACTAGAGAAAATCCAGGAGGTTCTCCCCTCCAGGCGAGATGAGGCCCATTTCCGCTGAGCCGTTTTGAGGCTAATCACATCTAACATCTGGAACTTCCAAAGGTCCTTCACACCCTTGCTGCAACTCAAGAAGTTCCCCGACATACCCGTCTCTCGAGAAAAGCACGAGAGTCCGGCCACATCCAGAGAGAGCCCCCATTTTCGCCTCCTATCCCGAGAGGAGGGATCCTTTCCCTGCGTGGGGAAACAATTCCCGTGTTCCCGTCGCATCTCAAGAGGAGGCGCTCTCCACAGGAAAGGCGAGAGGAACTCCAGGGTCGCCACCATTTACAGAGTCCTCCTGATGTCTCAGTCCATTCAAGGGAAATCTGTTTTCCCTGCACTGCTCGACTTTCAAGCGAGGATCGACTCACACCACGGTGGCACGTGGACAGCCCTGTGGGAAAGCCTCGTGAAAGCCTCGTGGGAAAGCCTCGTAGGAAAGCCTTGAGGGAAAGCCTAGAATTCCTGATCCACGCGAAGGGTAGAGTGACACTGCTGCTACAGCTCGGAAGGAAAACGCACATGCATGCCCCAATCGATATGAGGACTGACTCCCCTCTAGAGACTCCAGAAGAACCCCAAGATCCATGTCAGCACTGTAGAGGAATCCTCAGGTTCCGCACCGACTCCACACATGGTCTTACGCCCGGCATCGACGGGAGAGGAATCCCGAGAGGCCCCCCAACTCGCATGGGGACTGCCTTTCCTGAGGCCACCAGAGCGGGTCCCTGAGGTCCCCGTCTTAAGTCCGACAGCACCTGCCGCAACTCGAGAAAATCCAGGAGGTCTCCCCTCCAGGCGAGATGAGGCCCATTTCCGCTGAGCCGTTTTGAGGCTAATCACATCTAACATCTGGAACTTCCAAAGGGTCCTTCACACCCTTGCTGCAACTCAAGAAGTTCCCCGACATACCCGTCTCCACTCGAGAGGAAGCACGAGAGTCAGGCCCACATCCAGAAGAGCCCCATTTCCGCCTCCTATCCCGAGAGGAGGGATCCTTTCCCTGCGTGGTCGGAAAACAATTCCCGGTGTTCCCATCGCATCTCAAGAGGAGGCACTCTCCACGGGAAAGGCGAGAGGAACTCCAGGGTCGTGCCACCATTTACAGAGTCCTCCAGATGTCTAAGTCCATTCAAGGGAAATCTGTTTTTCCCTGCACTGTTTCGACTTTCAAGCCGAGGATCGACTCACACCACGGTGGCACGTGGGATGGCCCTGTGGGAAAGCTCGTGGGAAAGCCTCGTGGGAAATCCTCCTAGGAAAGCCTTGAGGGAAAGCCTAGAATCCCTTGATCCACGCGAAGGGTAGCGTGACACTACTGCTACAGCTCGGAAGGAAAACGCACGTGCATGCCCCAATCGAGACGAGGACTGACTCCCCTCTAGAGACTCCAGAAGTACCCCAAGATCCATGTCAGCACTGGAGAGGAATCCTCAGGTTCCGACACCGACTCCACACATGGTCTTACGCCCCGGCATCGACGGGAGAGGAATCCCGAGAGGCCCCCCGAGCAACTCGCATGGGGACTGGCCTTTCCTGAGGCCACCAGAGTAGGTCCCTGAGGACCCCGTCGTAAGTCGCGAGCACCTGCCGCAACTCGAGAAAATCCAGGAGGTTCTCCCCTCCAGGCGAGATGAGGCCCATTTCCGCTGAGGCGTCTCGAGGCTAATCACACCTAACCTCTGGAACTTCCAAAGGTCCTTCACACCCTTGATGCAACTCAAGAAGTTCCCGGACATACCCGTCTCCACTCGAGAGGGAAGCACGAGAGTCCCGCCCACATCCAGAGGAGCCCAGTTTCGTCCTCCTAACTCGAGAGGAGGGATCCTTTCCCTGCGTGGTCGGGAAAGAATTCCCGGCGTTCCCGTCGCATCTCAAGAGGAGGCGCTCTCCACAGGAAAGGCGAGAGGAACTCCAGGGTCGTGCCACATTCCCAGAGTCCCCCAGATGTCTCAGTCCATTCCAGGGAAACCTGTTTTCCCTGCACTGCCTCGACTTTCAAGCCGAGGATCGACTCACACCAGGGTGGCACGTGGGAGAGCCCTGTGTGAAGGCCTCGTGGGAAAGCCTCGTGGGGAAGCCTCGAGGAAAGCCACAGAACCCTTGACATACGCGAAGGCAAGCGTGACACTGCTGCTACTGCTCGGGAGGAACGCGCACGTGCATGCCCCCACTCGAGACGAGGACTGACTCCCCTGGGGAGACGCGAGAAGTACCCCAAGATCCATGTCAGCACTGGAGAGGAATCCTCAGGTTCCGCACCGACTCCACACAAGTCTTAGGCGACTGCATCTACGGGAGAGGAATCCTGAGAGGGCCCCCGAGCAACTCGCATGGCGTCTGGCCTTTCCTGAGGCCACCAGAGAGGGTCCCTGATGTCCCCGTCATAACTCGAGAGCACCTGCCACAACTCGAGAAAATCCAGGAGGTTCTCCCCTCCAGGCGAGATGAGGCCCCATTTCCGCTGAGGGGTCTCGAGGCTAATCACACCTAACCTCTGGAAACTACCAAAGGGTCCTTCACACCCTTGCTGCAACTCAACAAGTTCCCCGACATATCCGTCTCCACTCGAGAGGAAGCACGAGAGTCCGCCCACATCCAGAGGAGACCCGTTTCTGCTCCTTTAGCTCGAGAGGAGGGGGATCCTTTCCCTGCGTGTTCGGGAAAGAATTCCCGGGGATCCCTCGCATCTCAAGAGGAGGCGCTCTCCACAGGAAAGGCGAGAGGAACTCCTGGGTTGTGCCACCATTCCCAGAGTCCCCCAGATGTCTCAGTCCATTCCAGGGAAACCCGTTTTCCCTGCACTGCCTCGACTTTCAAGCCGAGAATCGACTCACACCACGGTGGCACGTGGGACAGCCCTGTGGGAAAGCCTCGTGGGAAAGCCTCGAGGGAAAGCCACAGATCCCTTGATCCATGCGAAGGAAGCGTGACACTGCTGCTTCAGCTCGGGAGCAAATCTCACGTGGATGCCCCAACTCGAGACGAGGACTGAGTCCCCTGGGTAGGCTCCAGAAGTTCCCCAAGATCCATGTCAGCACTGGAGAGTAATCCTCAGGTTCCGACACCAATTCCACACATGGTCTTAAGCCCCGGCATCGACGGGAGAGGAATCCCGAGAGGCCCCTGAGCAACTCACATGGGGTTTGGCCTTTCCTGAGGCCACCAGAGCAGGTCCCTGAGGTCCCCGTCGTAAGTCGAGAGCACCTGCCGCAACTCGAGAAAATCCAGGAGGTTCTCCCTCCAGGGGAGATGAGGCCCATTTCCGCTGAGGCTTCTAGAGGCTAATCACACCTAACTTCTGGAACTTCCAAAGGGTCCTTCTCACCCTTGCTACAACTCAAGAAGTTCCCCGGCATACCCGACTCCACTCAGATGAAGCACGAGAGTCCCGCCCACATCCAGAGGAGACCCGTTTCCGCCTCCTTGCTCGAGAGACGGATTCCTTTCCCTGCGTTGTCGGGAAAGAATTCCCGGCGTTCCTGTCGCATCTCAAGAGGAGGCACTCTCCACAGGAAAGGCGTGAGGAACTCCAGGGTTGTGCCACCATTCCCAGAGTCCTCCAGATATCTCAGTCCATTCCAGGGAAACCTGTTTTCCCTGCACTGTTTAGACTTTCAAGCCGAGGATCGACTCACACCACGGTGGGGACGTGGGACAGCCCTATGGGAAAGCCTCGGGAAAGCCTCCTGGGAAAGGCTCGAGGGAAAGCCACTGATCCCTTGATCCACGTGAAGGGAAGCGTGACACTGCTGCTACAGCTCGGGGAGTAAAGCGTACGTGCATGCCCCCACTCGAGACGAGGACTGAGTCCCCTGGGGAGACTCCAGAAGTACTCCAAGATCCATGTCAGCATTGGAGAGGAATCCTCAGGTTCCGGCACCGACTCCACACAAGGTCTTAGGACCGGCATCGACGGAGAGGAATCCCGAGAGGCCCCGAGCAACTCGCATGGGACTGGCCTTTCCTGAGGCCACCAGAGCGGGTCTCTGAGGTCCCGACCTAAGTCGAGAGCACCTGCCGCAACTCGAGAAAATCCAGGAGGTTCTCCCCTCCAGGAGAGATAAGGCCATTTCCGCTGAGGCGTCTCAAGGCTAATCACACCTAACCTCTGGAACTTCCAAAAGGTCTTCACACCCTTGCTGAAACTCAGGAAGTTCCCGTGCATACCCGTCTCCACTCGAGAGGAAGCACGAATGTCCCGCCCACATCCAGAGGAGCCCCGTTTCCGCCTCCTAGCTCGAGAGGAGCGATCCATTCCCTGCGTGGTCGGGAAAGAATTCCCGGCGTTCCCGTCGCCATCTCAAGAGTAGGCACTCTCCACGGAAAGGCGAGAGGAACTCCAGGGTCTTGCCACCATTCCAGTCCTCCAGATGTCTAAGTCCATTCAAGGGAAACCTGTTTTTCCCTGCACTGTTTCGACTTTCAAGCAGAGGATCGACTCACACCACGGTGCCACGTGCGAACAGCCCTGTGGGAAAGCCTCGTGGGAAACCTCGTGGAAAGCCTCGGGAAAGCCACAGATCCATTGATCCACGCGAAGGGAAGCGTTACAATGCTGCTACAGCTCGAGAGTAAAGCGCACTTGTATGCCCCCACTCGAGACGAGGACTGAAAACCACTGGGGACAGTCCAGAAGTTCCCCAAGATCCATTTCAGCACTGGAGAGGAATCCTCAGGTTCCGGAACCGACTCCACACAATGTCTTAGGCCCCGCATCGACGGGGGAGAGGAATCCCGAGAGGTCCCGAGCAACTCGCATGGGACTGGCCTTTCCTGAGGCCTCCAGAAGCCGGTCCCTGAGGACAACGTCTTAAGTCGAGAGCACCTGCCGCAACTCGAGAAAATCCAGGAGGTTCTCCCCTCTAGGCGAGATGAGGCCCATTCCGCCCTGAGCTGTCTCGAGGCTAATCACACCTAACCTCTGGAACTTCCAAAGGGTCCTTCACACCCTTGCCTGCAACTCAAGAACTTCCCCGACTTACCCGGCTCCACTCAAGAGGAAGCACGAGAGTCCCGCCCACATCCAGAGGAGACCCGTTTCTGCCTCATAGCTCAAGAGAGGGATTCTTTTCCCTGCGTGGTCGGAAAGAATTCCCCGTGTTCCCGTTGCCATCTCAAGAGGAGTCGCTCTCCACAGGAAAGGCGAGAGGAACTCCAGGGTCGTGCCAACCATTCCCTGAGTCCCCCAGATGTCTCAGTCTATTCAGGGAAACCTG
>NW_017194046.1:0-9520 GCF_001704415.2 Capra hircus
GGCGGGACCCAGCAGCTCAGGACTCTGGAGAACGGAGGCGTCTCCGCCACCATGGAGGGGGCCCCTGGCCTCTTTCCAAGCAGAGACCTGGACGGAGTCCCGTGGCGAGTGGGCTTTTCCCGGGAACGGCTGTGCCCTGGACCGCCAAGATCCCCGTTGGGGTGGGCGGGCAGTTCGGGGGCTTTGGTTTGTGGCCCTCCCTCGCAGCGGGGGGTGGGTTCAACCCCGAGTGGATCAATCAGGGGCCCTCAGCAGTGCCAAGGGAACTCACCGCCCAGGAAACGCCCTAGGTCCCTTTGAATTGGCCACCAACGCCCCCTTTCCCAGCCTGCCTTGCTCTGGATTTCCCGCCTTTTCACATTCCACAGGTCCCTGGTCCTCGACTGTCCGCGCTGGCTCCTCCGAGGCATTCCGGGACACCAGACACTCTCTCCAGCGCCTCCACCTAGATGCCTCGCTGTCCTCGCCTCCGTTTCCCCCATGCCCCCTCCCCAACTCCTCCGTGGGCTCTTGGCATCCTTTCCCTACAGCAGTCCCAGAGTGCCACCGCCGAGGGCTTTGAGTTGCCTGGAGCCCAAGGCACCGGCCAGAGACCTGAGGGGCCAGCGTCTGGACTGGCAGCTAATGCCATTTGGGGCTTTTCTCACGTGGAGCCTGAGGCCCGCACATCCGCGGGCAACCCGCCAGCGCGAGTGCCCTGGAGATACCCGCCCAAGGGACAGTGGGGAAGGAGGTTCCTGTTTTCCCTGCACTGGTTCGACTTTCACGCGAGGATCGACTCACACCATGGTGGCAAGTGGAATAGCGCTGTGGGAAAGCCTCATGGGAAAGACTCCAGGGAAAGCCACAGATTCCTTGATCCACGAGAAGGGAAGCGTGACACTGCTGCTACCGCTCGCGACGAAAGCACACGTGCATGACCCCACTCGAGCCGAGGACTGACGCAAGCTTGGGAGACTCCAGAAGTACGCCAAGATCCATGTCAGCACTGGAGAGGAATCCTCAGGTTCCGGTCCCGACTCCACACAAGGTCTTAGGCCCCGGCATCGACCGGAGAGGAATCCTGAGAGGCCCCCTAGCACCTCGCATGGGGACTGGCCTTTCCTGAGGTCACCAGAGCGGGTCCCTGAGGTCTCCGACATAACTCGAGAGCACCTGCCGCAACTCGAGAAAATCCAGGAGGTTCTCCCCTCCAGGCGAGATGAGGCCCATTTCCGCTGAGGCGTCTCGAGGCTAATCACACCTAAACTCTGGAATTTCCAAAGGGTCCTTCACACCCTTGCTGCAAGTCAAGAAGTTCTCCGACATACCCATATCCACTCGAGAGGAAGGACGAGAGTCCTGCCCATATCCAGCGAAGCCCCGTTTCCGCCTCGTAGCTCGAGAAGAGGGATCCTTTCCCTTCGTCGTCGGCAAAGAATTCCCGGCCTTCCCGTCGCATCTCAAGAGGAGGCGCTCTCAACAGGAAAGACGAGAGGAACTCCAGGGTCGTTCCACCATTCCCAGAGTTCCAAGATGTCTCAGTCCATTCCAGGGAAACCTGTTTTCCCTGCACTGCCTCGAATTTCAAGCCGAGGATCGACATCGACACACACCAAGGTGGCACGTGGGACAGCCTTGTGGGAAAGCCTCGTGGGAAAGCCTCGTGGGAAAGCCTGGAGGGAAAGCCACAGATGCATTGATCCACGCGAAGGGAAGCGTGACACTGCTGCTACAGCTCGGGAGGAAAACGCACATGCATGCCCCACTCGAGACGACGACTGACTCCCCTGGGGATGCTACAGAAGTACCCCAAGATCCATGTCAGCACTGGAGAGGAATCCCAGGTTCAGGCACCGACTCCACACAAGGTCTTAGGCCCCGGCATAGACGGGAGAGGAATCCCGAGAGGCCCCCGAGCATACTCGCATGGGAACTGGCCTTTCCTGAGGCCACCAGAGCGGGTCCCTGAGGTCCCCGTCATAGTCGAGAGCACCTGCCGCAATTCGAGAAAATCCAGGAGGTTGTCCCCTCCAGGCGAGATGAGGCCCATTTCCGCTGAGGCGATTCGAGGCTAATCACACCTAACCTCTGGAACTTCCAAGGGGTCCTTCACACCCTTGCAGCAACTCAAGAAGTTCCCCGACATATCCGTCTCCACTCGAGAGGAATCACGAGACTCCCGCCCACATCCAGAGGAGCCCCGTTTCCGCCTCCTAGCTCGAGAGGAGGGATCCATTCCCTGTGTGCTCGGGAAAAGAATTCCTGGCGTTCCCGGTCGCATTTCAAGAGGCGTGACTCTCCACAAGTAAGGCAAGAGGAACTCCAGGGTCGTGCCACCATTACCAGAGTCCCCCAGGTGTCTCAGTCCATTCCAGGGAAACCTGTTTCCCTGCACTGCCTCGAATTTCAAGCCGAGGTTCGACTCACACCACGGTGGCACGTGGGACAGACCTGTGGGAAAGCCTCATGGGAAAACCTCCTGGAAGGCCTCGAGGGAAAGCCACAGATCCCTTGATCCACGCGAAGGGTAGCGTGACACGGCTTCTACAGCTCGGGAGGAAATCGCACGTGCATGCCCCCACTCGAGACGAGGACTGACTCCCCTGGGGAGACTCCAGAAGTACCCCAAGATCCATGTCAGCACTGGAGAGGAATTCTCAGGTTCCGGCACCGACTCCACACAAGGTCTTAGGCCCCGGCATCGACGGGAGAAGAATCCCGCGAGGATCCCGAGCAACTCGCAAGGGTACTGGCCTTTCCTGAGGCCACCAGAGCGGGTCCCTGAGGTCCCCTTCTTAAGTCAAGAGCACCTGTCGCAACTCGAGAAACTCCAGGAGGTTCTCCCCTCCAGGCGAGATGAGGCCCATTTCCAATGAGGCGTCTCGAGGCTTATCACATCTAACATCTGGAACTTCCAAGGGTCCTTCACACCCTTGCTGCAACTCAAGAAGTTCCCCGACTTACCCGTCTCCACACGAGAGGAAGCACGAGAGTTCTGCTCACATCCAGGGGAGCCCCGTGTCCGCCTCCTAGCTCGAGAGGAGGGATCCTTTCCCTGCGTGGTCGGGAAAGAATTCTCGGCATTCCCGTCGCATCTCAAGTGGAGGCGCTCTCCACAGGAAAGGCGAGAGGAACTCCAGGGTCGTGCCACCTTTCCCTGAGTCCCCCAGATGTCTCAGTCCATTCCAGGGAAACCTGTTTCCCCGGCACTTCCTAGACTTTCAAACCGAGGATCGACTGACACCACGGTGACACGTGGGACATCACTGTGGGAAAGCCTCGTGGAAAGCCTGGTGGGAAAGCGTTGTGGGAAAGCCTCGAGGGAAAGTTACAGATCCCTTGATCCTCGCGAAGGGAAGCTCAACACTGCTGCTACAGCTCGGAGGAAAGCGCAGGTGCATGCCCCCACTCGAGACGAGGACTGACTCCCCTGGGGAGACTCCAGAAGTACCCCAAGATCCATGTCAGCACTGGAGAGGAATGCTCAGTTTCCGGCACCGACTCCACACAAGGTCTTAGGCCCAGGCTTGGACGGGAGAGGAATCCCGAGAGGCCCCCGAGCAACTCGCATGCGGACTGGCCTTTCCTGAGGCCACCAGAGCGGGTCCCTGAGGTCCCTGTCGTAAGTCGAGAGCACCTGCCACAACTCGAGAAAATCCAGGAGGTTCTCCCCTCCAGGCGAGATGAGGCCCATTTCCGCTGAGGTGTCTCGAGGCTAATCACACCTAACTTCTGGAACTTCCAAAGGGTCCTTCACACCCTTGCTGCAACTCAAGAAGTTCCCCAACATACCCGTCTCCACACGAGAGGAAGCACGAGACTCCCGCCCTCATCCAGAGGAGCCCCGTTTCCGCCACCTAGCTAGAGAGGAGGGATCCTTCCCCTGCGTGGTCGGGAAAGAATTCCCGGCGTTTCCGTCGCATCTCAAGAGGAGGCGCTCTCCACAGGAAAGGCGAGAGGAACTCCAGGGTCGTGCCACTATTCCCAGAGTCCCCCAGATGTCTCAGTCCATTCCAGGGATACCTGTTTTCCTGCACTGCCTCGACTTTCAAGCCGAGGATCGACTCAAACCAAGGTGGCTCGTGGGACAGCCCTGTGGGAAAGCCTTGTGGGAAAGCCTCGAGGGAAAGCCTCGAGGGAAAGCCACAGATCCCTTGATCCAAGCGAAGGGAAGCGAGACACTGCTGCTACAGCTCGGGAGGAAAGCGCAAGTGCAAGCCCCCACTCGAGACGAAGACTGACTCCCCTGGGGAGACTCCAGAAGTACCGCAAGATGCATGTCAGCACTGGAGAGGAATTGGCAGGTTCCAGCACTGACTCCACACAAGGTCTTAGGCCCCAGCATCGACGGGAGAGGAAACCCGAGAGGCCCCCGAGAGGCCCCGAGCAACTCGCATGGGTACTGGTCTTTCCTGAGGCCACCAGAGCGGGTCCCTGAGGTCCCCGTCATAAGTCAAGAGCACCTGCCACAACTCGAGAAAGTCCAGGAGGTTCTTCCCTCCAGGCGAGATGAGGCCCATTTCCACTGAGGGGTCTCGAGCCTAATCACACCTAAACTCTGGAACTTCCAAAGGGTCCTTCACACCCTTGCTGCAACTCAAGAAGTTCCCGACATACCCGTCTCCACTCGAGAGGAAGCACGAGAGTCCCGCCCACATCGACAGGAGCCCCCGTTTCCGCCTCCTAGATCGAGAGGAGGGATCCTTTCCCTGCGTGGTCGGGAAAGAATTCCCGGCGGTCCCGTCGCATCTCAAGTGGAGGCGCTCTCCACAGGAAAGGCGAGAGGAACTCCAGGGTCGTGCTACCATTCCCAGAGTCCCCAGATGTCTCAGTCCATTCCAGGGAAACCTGTTTTCCCTGCACTGCCTCGACTTTCAAGCCGAGGATCGACTCACACCACGGTGGCACGTGGGACAGCTCTGTGGGAAAGCCTCGTGGGAAAGCCTCGAGGGAAAGCCACAGATCCCTTGATACACGCGAAGGGAAGCGCGACACTGCTGCTACAGTTCGGAAGGAAAGCGCACGTGCATGCCCCCACTCGAGACGAGGTCTGACTCCCCTGAGGAGGCTCCAGAAGTACCCCAAGATCCATGTCAGCACTGGAGAGGAATCCTCAGGTTCCGGCACCGGCTCCACACAATATCTTAGGCCCCGGCATCTATGGAGAGGAATCCTGAGAGGCCCCCGAGCAACTCCCATGGGGACTGGTCTTTCCTGAGGCCACCAGAGCGGGTCCCTGAGGTCCCCGTCGTAAGTCGAGAGCACCTACTGCAACTCGAGAAAATCCAGGAGGTTCTCCCCTCCAGGCGAGATGAGGCCCATTTCCGCTGAGGCGTCTGGAGGCTAATCACACCTAAACTCTGGAACTTCCAAAGGGTACTTCACACGCTTGCTGCAACTCAAGAAGTTCGCCGACATACCCGTCTCCACTGGAGAGGAAGCACGAGAGTCCTGCCCACATCCAGAAGAGCCCCGTTTCACCTCTTGCTCCGGAGGGATCCTTTCCCTGCGTGGTCGGGAAAGAACTTCCCGGGGTTCCCGTCGCATCTCAAGAGGAGGCGCTCTCCACAGGAAAGGCGAGAGGAACTCCAGGGTCGTGCCACCATTCCCAGAGTCCCCAGATGTCTCAGTCCATTCCAGGGAAACCTGTTTTCCCTGCACTGCCTCAACTTTCAAGCCGAGGATCGACTCACACCACGGTGGCACGTGGGACAGCCCGTGGGAAAACCTCGAGGAAAGCCTCGTGGGAAAGCCTCTAGTGAAAGCCACAGAACCCATGATCCACGCGAAGGGAATCGTGACACTGTGGCTACAGCTCGGTAGGAAAGCGCACATGCATGCCCCCACTCCGAGACGAGGACTGACTTCCCTGGGGAGACTCCAGAAGTACCTCAAGATACATGTCAGCACTGGAGAGGAATCCTCAGGTTCCGGCAGCGACTCCACTCAAGGTCTTAGGCCCCGGCATCGACGGGCGAGGAATCCCGAGAGGCCCCCGAGCAACTCGCATGGGGACTGGGCTTTCCTGAGGCCACCAGAGCGCGTTCCCTGAGGTCCCCGTCGTAAGTCGAGAGCACCTGCCACAACTCGAAGAAAATCCAAGAGGTTCTCCCCTCCAGGAGACATGAGGCCCATTTCCCCTGAAGCGTCTCGGTGGCTAATCACACCTGACCTCTGGAATCTCCAAAGGGTCCTTCACACCTTGCTGCAACTCAAGAAGTTCGCCTGACATACCCGTCTCCACTCGAGAGGAAGCACGAGAGTCCCGCCACATCCAGAGGAGCCCCCGTTTCCGCCTCCTAGCTCGAGAGGGGAGATCCTTTCCCTGCGTGGTCAGGAAAGAATTCCCAGCGTTCCCATCGCATCTCAAGAGGAGGCACTCTCCACAGGAAAGGCCGAGAGGAACTCCAGGGTCGTGCCACCATTCCCAGAGTCCCCCAGATGTCTCAGTCCATTCCAGGGAAACCTGTTTTCCCTGCACTTCCTCGACTTTCAAGCCGAGGATCGACTCACACCACGGTGGCACGTGGGACAGCCCTGTGGGAAACCTCGTGGGAAAGGACCACAGATCCCCTTGATCCACGCGAAGGGAAGCGTGACACTGCTGCTACAGCTCGGGAGGAAAGCGCACGTGCATGCCCCCGCTCCGACACGAGGACTGACCTCCCCTGGGGAGACTCAGGAAGTACCCCCAACATCCATGTCAGCACTGGAGGAGGAATCCTCAGGTTCTGGCACCCCGACTCCACTCAAGGTCTTATGCCCGGGGTCCAGCCCCGGTGGATCCCAGGGAATTCGAAAGAGCCGGTGGACGCACCTTTGGCGTGGCAAAGACTTGGTTATTTATTAATGTAAGATTAGATTAGGAAACTATAGTGTAGTAAGAAGATGAAGTGGAGTAAGAGGGCTGAATAGCTTGGTTTATCCGCGGACGGCCAATAAAATTCCAGACAAGGAATTTGCACCACCTACGTTGGGCCACCGGCGCCCACTTGAATATCTAAGGGTGCCTCGCCTTAAGCTCCCTTTCGTGCGGGGTCTTAACAGCCAGGGCAAGTAAGTAGACCTGGCGAGCCTCCGCACTCCAGGTGGAGATTCAGCCTGAAGTTAAAGTAAAGAGCAAGAGAAGGAAAGGTAGAGAAGAAGAAAGAGAGAGAAAGACACGGGGGGAGCCAGAGGTCCCAAGAAACCAGGCTGAGAGACTAGTTCGAGAAGCTGGTCCGAGAAATTGGCCCCCGGCCCCTGGCCTCCTCCTTTATTGTTCAGAAGGCCTTTTATACTTTTGATAAAACATGGAGATCAATGGATAACACAAATTATGTAGTGTTCGCAACCCAGATTCTTTCTGTATATCATTTTGTATACAAAAGGTCTCAGGTGATTTACATTATCTTCTGGCCAAAAGGCTTGTTAACACTTTTTGGCTCTCTTCCTTAATGAATGTTAATTTTGTTTCCCCAGAAGTGTTTTTCTTTAATCTGCATCTCCTTAAAGCATTAAAGTTACATCTCTATAGAACAAAGGTGCAGTGGGTTATAACAAAGAAGGTACTTAACTCAAAGATCTAATGTTGCTAATACCAGGTCTACTACTTGTTTTTCTATATACCAACTATATCTAAAAATAAAGGATATGAAAATTTGGCAGCAAGCATTGACCCAAAAAATGAAACTTTTAATCAGTCCTATTCTAAAGATTTTGACTCCTCGGAAGCTCCTGCATTCCTAGGATGTTTTAAGCTTCCTGTGCCTCCTGCGGTCAGGAGGCCTCAAACAATCACAAGCGCAGCTGTACGAGTCCTACAGGCAGGCTAGAAAGCCATCAGAGGGTTTTGGATTGAAACACTCTTTCAAATGCAGAAGAGTAACGCCCTGAATTGACTTTTTCCAGAAAAGGTCAGAAGAGTGAAAAAGCAGAGCCGAAAAAACCGGCAGATTTTGTTGGGGTACATGCTTAAAATTTCCAGAGGGGTCCCTGAAGTCTGAGCACGCCTTGCGTATATCAGCTTTCCTTCCTCATAGCCTTGTCACGGGCGGGCTTCCTCACACTGGCTCCCGGCAGTCTTAGCCCCGGCATCGACGGGAGAGAGGAATCCCGAGAGGCCCCCGAGCAACTCCGCATGCGGACTGGCCTTTCCTGAGGCCACCAGAGCGGGTCCCTGAGGTCCCCGTCGTAAGTCGAGAGCACCTGCTGCAACTCGAGAATATCCAGGAGGTTCTCCCCTCCAGGCGAGATGAGGCCCATTCCGCTGAGGCGTCTCGAGGCTAATCACACCTAACTTCTGGAACTTCCAAAGGGTCCTTCACACCCTTGCCTGCAACTCAAGAAGTTCCCCGACATACCCGTCTCCCACTCGAGAGATAGCACGGGAGTCCCGCCCACATCGACAGGAGCCCCCGTTTCCGGCCTTCTAGATCGAGAGGAGGGATCCCTTTCCCTGCGTGGTCGGGAAAGACATTCCCGGCGGTCCCGTCGCATCTCAAGTGGAGGCGCTCTCCACAGGAAAGGCGAGAGGAACTCCAGGGTCGTGCTACATTCCCAGGGTCCCCCAGATGTCTCAGTCCATTCCAGGAAACCTGTTTTCCCTGCACTGCCTCGAATTTTCAAGCCCGAGGATCGACTCACACCACGGTGGCACGTGGGACAGCTCTGTGGGAAAGCCTCCGTGGAGAAAGCCTCGTGGGAAAGCCTCGAGGGAAAGCGTCGAGGGAAAGCCACAGATCCCTTGATACACGCCGAAGGGAAGTGCGACACTGCTGCTACAGCTCGGAAGGAAAGCGCACGTGCATGACCCCCACTCGAGACGAGGTCTGACTCCCCTGAGGAGGCTCCAGAAGTACCCCAAGATCCATGTCAGCACTGGAGAGGAATCCTCAGGTTCCAGCACCGGCTCCACACAAGATCTTAGGCCCCGGCATCTACGGGAGAGGAATCCCGAGAGGCCCCGAGCAACTCCATGGGGACTGGTCTTTCCTGAGGCCACCAGAGCGGGTCCCTGAGGTCCCCGTCGTAAGTCGAGAGCACCTGCCGCAACTCGAGAAAATCCAGGAGGTTCTCCCCTCCAGGCAAGATGAGGCCCATTTCCGCTGAGGCGTCTTGAGGCTAATCACACCTAAACTCTGGAACTTCCAAGGCTACTTCACACGCTTGCTGCAACTCAAGATGTTCGCCGACATACCCGTCTCCACTAGAGAGGAAGCACGAGAGTCCCGCCCACATCCAGAGGAGCCCGTTTCACCTCTTGCTCCGGAGGGATCCTTTCCCTGCGTGGTCGAGAAAGAATTCCCGGCGTTCCCGTTGCATCTCAAGAGGAGGCGCTCTCCCACAGGAAAGGCGAGAGGAACTCCAGGGTCGTACCACCATTCCCAGAGTCCCCCAGATGTCTCGTCCATTCCAGGGAAACCTGATTTCCCTGCACTGCCTCGACTTTCAAGCCGAGGATCGACTCCCACCACGGTGGCACGTGGGACAGCCCTGTGGGAAAGCCTCGGTGGAGAGCCTCGTTGAAAGCCTCGAGGGATAGCCCCTGATCCCTTGA
>NW_017194047.1:0-9519 GCF_001704415.2 Capra hircus
GAATCCTCAGGCACTGGAGAGGAATCCTCAGGTTCCGGCACTGACTCCACACAAGGTCTTAGGCCCAGCATCGACGGGAGAGGAATCCTGAGAGGCCCCCGAGCAACTCGCATGGGGACTGGCCTTTCCTGAGGCCACGAGAGCGGGTCGCTGAGGTCCCCGTCGTAAGTCGAGAGCACCTGCCGCAACTCGAGAAAATCCAGGAGGTACACCCCTCCAGGCAGATGAGGCCCATTTCCGCTGCAGGCTTCTCGAGCTAATAACACCTAACATCTGAACTTCCAAAGGGTCCTTCACACCCTTGCTGCAACTCAAGAAGTTCCCCAACATACCCGTCTCCACTCGAGAGGAATGCACGAGAGTCTCGCCCACATCCAGAGGGCCCCGTTTCCGCCTCCTAGCTCGAGAGGAGTATCATTGCCCTGCGTGGTCGGGAAAGAATTCCCGGCGTTGCCGTCGCATCTCAAGAGGAGGCGCTCTCCACAGGAAAGGCGAGAGGAACTCCAGGGTCGTGCCACCATTCCGAGAGTCCCCCAGATGATCTCAGTCCATTCCAGGGAAACCTGTTTTCCCTGCACTGCCTCGGACTTTCATCGCTGAGTATCCGACTCACACCACGGTGGCACGTGGGACAGCCCTGTGGAAAGCCTCGTGGGAAAAGCCTCGTGGGAAAGCCTCGAGGGAAAGCCACACGATCCCTTGATCCACGCGAAGGGAAGCGTGACACTGGTTGCTACATCTCGGGAAAGAAAGCACACGTGCATGCCCCCACTCGAGACGAGGACTGACTCCCCTGGGAGACTCCAGAAGTACCCCAAGATCCAATGTCAGCACTGGAGAGGAATCGCTCAGGTTCCGGCACCGACTCCACACAAGGTCTTAGGCCCCGGCATCGACTGGAGAGAGACATCCCGAGAGGCCCCCGAGCAACTGTGCAATGGGGACTGGCCTTTCCTGAGACCACCAGAGCGGGTCCCTGAGGTCCCCATCGTAAGTCGAGAGCACCTGCCTGCAACTCGAGATAAATCCAGGAGGTTCTCCCCTCCAGGCAAGATAAGGCCCATTTCTGCTGAGGCATCTCGAGGCCAATCAAAACTAACCTCTGGAACTTCCACAGGGTCTTCACACCCTTTCTGCAACTCAAGAAGTTCCCCAACATACTAGTCTCCACTCGAGAGGAAGCACCGAGAGTCCCGCCCACATGCAGAGGAGCCGTTTTACGCCTCCTAGCTCGAGAGGAGGGATCCTTTCCCTGAGTGGTCGGGAAAAATTCCCGGCGTTCCCGTCGCATCTCAAGAGGAGGCGCCTCTCCACAGGAAAGGCGAGAGGAACTCCAGGGTCGTGCCGACCATTCCCAGAGTCCCCCAGATGTCTCAGTCCATTCCAGGGAAACCTGTTTTCCCTGCACTGCGCTCGACTTTCAAGCCGAGGATCGACTCACACCAGGTGGCACGTGGGACAGCCCTGTGGGAAAGCCTCGTGGGAAAGCCTCGTGGGAAAGCCTCGAGGGAAAGCAACAGATCCCTTGATCCATGCGAAGGGAAGCGCGACAATGCTGCTTACAGCTCGGAAGGAAAAGCGCACGTGCATGCCCCCACTCGAGACGAAGGACTGACTCCCCTGGGTAGACTCCAGAAGTACCCCAAGGTCCATGTCAGCACTGGAGAGGAATCCTCAGGTTCCGCACGGAGAGGAACCTCAGGTCCGGCACTGACTCCACACAAGGTCTTAGGTCCCAGCATCGACGGGAGAGGAATCCCGAGAGACCCCGAGCAACTCGCATGGCGACTGGCCTTTCCTGAGGCCACCAGAGCGGGTCGCCTGAGGTCCCCGTCGTAAGTCGAGAGCACCTGCCACAACTCGAGAAAATCCAGGAGGTTCTCCCCTCCAGGCGAGATGAGGCCCATTTCCACTGAGGCTTCTCGAGGCTAATCACACCTAACATCTGGAACTTCCAAAGGGTCCTTCACACCCTTGCTGCAACTCAAGAAGTTCCCCGACATACCCGTCTCCACTCGAGAGGAAGCACGAGAGTCCCGCCACACATCCAGAGGAGCCCCGTTTCCGCCTCCTAGCTCGAAAGGGAGGGATCCTTTCCCTGCGTGTTCGGGAAAGAATTCCCGGCGTTCCCGTCGCATCTCAAGAGGAGGCGCTCTCCACAGGAAAGGCCAGAGGAACTCCAGGGTCGTGCCACCATTCCCAGAGTCCCCCAGATGTCTCAGTCCATTCCAGGGAAACCTGTTTTCCCTGCATTGCCTCGACTTTCAAGCCGAGGATCAACTCACACCAGGGTCCACGTGGGAAAGCCCTGTGGGAAAGCCTCGTGGGAAAGGCTCGTGGGAAAGCCTCGAGGGAAAGCCCCTGATCCCTTGATACCATGCGAAGGGAAGCGCGACACTGCTGCTACAGCTCGGGAGGAGAGCAGCACGTGCATGCCCCCATTCGAGACGAGGACTGACTCCCCTGGGGAGACTCCAGAAGTACCCATAAGTTCCATGTCAGCACTGGAGAGGAAACCTCAGGTTCCGGAACTGATTCCACACAAGGTCTTAGGCCCCAGCAACGACGGGAGAGGAATCCCGAGAGGCCCCCGAGCAACTCGCATGGTGACTGGCCTTTCCTGAGGCCACCAGAGCGGGTCCCTGAGGTCCCCGTGGTAAGTCGAGATCACCTGCCGCAACTGGAGAAAATCCAGGATGTTCTCCCCTGCAGGCGAGATGTGGCCCATTTCCGCTGAGGCGTCTCGAGGCTAATCACACCTAACCTCTGGAACTACCAACAGGTCCTTCACACCCTTGCTGCAACTCAAGAAGTTCCCCGACATACCCGTCTCCACTCGAGAGGAAGCACTCGAGTCCCGCCCACATCCAGAGGAGCCCCGTTTCCACCTCCTAGCTCGAGAGTAGCGATCCTTTCCCTGCGTGGTCGGGAAAGAATTTCCGGCGTTCCCGTCGCATCTGAAGAGCAGGGGCTCTCCACAGGAAAGGCGAGAGGAACTCCAGGGTCGTGCCACCATTCCCAGAGTCCCCCAGATGTCTCAGTCCATTCCAGGGAAACCTGTTTTCCCTGCACTGCCTCAACTTTCAAGCCGAGGATCGACTCACACCACGGTGGCACGTGGGACAGCCCTGTGGGAAAGCCTCGTGGGAAAGCCTGGTGGGAAAGCCTCGAGGGAAAGCCACAGATCCCTTGATCCACGCGAATGGAAGCGCGACACTGCTGCTACAGCTCGGGAGGAAAGCGCACGTGCCTGCCCCTACTCGAGAAAAGGACTGACTCCCCTGGGCAGACTCCAGAAGTTCCCCAAGATCCATGTAAGCACTGGAGAGGAATCCTCAGGTTCCGGCACTGGAGAGGAATCCTCAGGTTCCGGCACTGACTCCACACAAGGTCTTACGCCCCAGCATCGACGGGAGAGGCATCCCAAGAGAACCCCGAGCAACTCGCATGGGGACTGGCCTTTCATGAGGCCACGAGAGCGGGTCGCTGAGGTCCCCGTCGTAAGTCGAGAGCACCTGCCACAACTCGAGAAAATCCAGGAGGTACATCCCTCCAGGCAGATGAGGCCCATTTCCGTGGAGGCTTCTCGAGGCTAATAACACCTAACATCTGGAACTTCCAAAGGGTCCTTCACACCCATGCTGCAACTCAAGAAGTTCCCTGACATACCCGTCTCCACTCGAGAGGAAGCACGAGAGTCTCGCCCACATGCAGAGGAGCCCCGTTTCCGCCTCCTAGCTCGAGAGGAGGTATCCTTGCCCTGCGTGGTCGGGAAAGAAATCCCGGCGTTGCCGTCGCATCTCAAGAGGAGGCGCTCTCCACAGGAAAGGCGAGAGGAACTCCAGGGTCGTGCCACCATTCCCAGAGTCCCCCAGATATCTCAGTCCTTTCCAGGGAAACCTGTTTTCCCTGCACTGCCTCGGCTTTCACGCTGAGTATCGACTCACACCACGGTGGCACGTGGGACAGCCCTGTGGGAAAGCCTCGTGGGAAAGCCTCGTGGGAAAGCCTCGAGGGAAAGCCACAGATCCCTTGATCCACGCGAAGGGAAGCGTGACACTGCTGCTAAATCTCGGGAAGAAAGCGCACGTGCATGCCCCCACTCGAGACGAGGACTGACTTACCTGGGGAGACTCCAGAAGTTCCCCAAGATCCATGTCAGCACTGGAGAGGAATCCTCAGGTTCCGGCACCGACTCCACACAAGGTCTTAGGCCCCGGCATCGACGGGAGAGGAATCCCGAGAGGCCCCCAAGCAACTCGCATGGGGACTGGCCTTTCCTGAGGGCACCAGAACGGGTCCCTGAGGTCCCCGTCGTAAGAAGAGAGCACCTGCCGCAACTGGAGAAAATCCAGGAGTTTCTCCCCTCCAGGCGATATGAGGCCCAATTCCGCTGAGGCCTCTCCAGGCTAATCACATCTAACATCTGGAACTTCCAAAGGGTCCTTCACACCCTTGCTGCAACTCAAGAAGTTCCCCGACATACCCGTCTCCACTCGAGAAGAAGCACGAGAGTCCCGCCCACATCCAGAGGAGACCCGTTTCCGACTCCTACCTCGAGAGGAGGGATCCTTTACCTGCTTGGTGGGGAAAGAATTCCCCGCATTCCCGTCGCATCTCAAGAGGAGGCGCTCTCCATCGAAAGGCGAGAGGAACTCCAGGGTCGTGCCACCATTCCCAGAGTCCCCCAGATGTCTCAGTCCATTCCAGGGAAACCAGTTTTCCCTGCACTGCCTCGATGTTGAAGCCGAGGATCCACTCACACCACGGTGGCACGTGGGACAGCCCTGTGGGAAAGCCTCGTGGGAAAGCCTCGTGGGAAAGCCTCAAGGGAAAGCCACAGATCCCTTGATCCACGGAAGGGAAGCGCGACACTGCTGCTACAGCTTCGGGAGAAAAGCGCACGTGCATGCCCCCAACTCGAGACGAGGACTGACTCCCCTGGGAGAACTCCAGAAGTACTCCAAGATCCATGTCAGCACTGGAGAGGAATCCTCAGGTTCACGGCACCAGACTCCACACAAGGTCTTAGGCCCCGGCATCGACGGGAGAGGAATCACGAGAGGCCCCGAGCAACTCGCATGGGGACTGGCCTTTCCTGAGGCCACCAGAGCGGGTCCCTGAGGTCCCCGTCGTAAGTCGAGAGCACCTGCCGCAACTCGAGAAAATCCAGGAGGTTCTCCCTCCAGGCGAGATGAGGCCCATTTCCGCTGAGGCGTCTCGAGGCTAATCACACCTAACATCTGGAACTTCCAAAGGGTCCTTCACACCCTTGCTGCAACTCAAGAAGTTCCCCGACATACCCGTCTCCACTCGAGAGGAAGCACGAGAGTCCCGCCACATCCAGAGGAGCCCCGTTTCCGCCTCCTTAGCTCGAGAGGAGGGATCCTTTCCCTGCGTGGTCGGGAAAGAATTCCCGGCGTTCCCGTCGCATCTCAAGAGGAGGCGCTCTCCACAGGAAAGGCGAGAGGAACTCCAGGGTCGTGCCACCATTCCCAGAGTCCCCAGATGTCTCAGTCCATTCCAGGGAAACCTGTTTTCCCTGCACTGCCTCGACTTTCAAGCCGAGGATCGACTCACACCACGGTGGCACGTGGGACAGCCCTGTGGGAAAGCCTCGTGGGAAAGCCTCGTGGGAAAGCCTCGAGGGAAAGCCACAGATCCCTTGATCCACGCGAAGGGAAGCGTGACACTGCTGCTACAGCTCGGGAGGAAAGCGCACGTGCATGCCCCCACTCGAGACGAGGACTGACTCCCCTGGGGAGACTCCAGAAGTACCCCAAGATCCATGTCAGCACTGGAGAGGAATCCTCAGGTTCCGGCACCGACTCCACACAAGGTCTTAGGCCCCGGCATCGACGGGAGAGGAATCCCGAGAGGCCCCGAGCAACTCGCATGGGGACTGGCCTTTCCTGAGGCCACCAGAGCGGGTCCCTGAGGTCCCCGTCGTAAGTCGAGAGCACCTGCCGCAACTCGAGAAAATCCAGGAGGTTCTCCCCTCCAGGCGAGATGAGGCCCATTTCCGCTGAGGCGTCTCGAGGCTAATCACACCTAACCTCTGGAACTTCCAAAGGGTCCTTCACACCCTTGCTGCAACTCAAGAAGTTCCCCGACATACCCGTCTCCACTCGAGAGGAAGCACGAGAGTCCCGCCCACATCCAGAGGAGACCCGTTTCCGCCTCCTAGCTCGAGAGGAGGGATCCTTTCCCTGCGTGGTCGGGGAAAGAATTCCCGGCGTTCCCGTCGCATCTCAAGAGGAGGCGCTCTCCACAGGAAAGGCGAGAGGAACTCCAGGGTCGTGCCACCATTCCCAGAGTCCCCCAGATGTCTCAGTCCATTCCAGGGAAACCTGTTTTCCCTGCACTGCCTCGACTTTCAAGCCGAGGATCGACTCACACCACGGTGGCACGTGGGACAGCCCTGTGGGAAAGCCTCGTGGGAAAGCCTCGTGGGAAAGCCTCGAGGGAAAGCCACAGATCCCTTGATCGCACGCGAAGGGAAGCGTGACACTGCTGCTACAGCTCGGGAGGAAAGCGCACGTGCATGCCCCCACTCGAGACGAGGACTGACTCCCCTGGGGAGACTCCAGAAGTACCCCAAGATCCATGTCAGCACTGGAGAGGAATCCTCAGGTTCCGGCACCGACTCCACACAAGGTCTTAGGCCCCAGGCATCGACGGGAGAGGAATCCCGAGAGGCCCCCGAGCAACTCGCATGGGGACTGGCCTTTCCTGAGGCCACGCAGAGCGGGTCGCTGAGGTCCCCGTCGTAAGTCGAGAGCACCTGCCGCAACTCGGAGAAAATCCAGGAGGTTCTCCCCTCCAGGCGAGATGAGGCCCATTTCCGCTGAGGCGTCTCGAGGCTAATCACACCTAACATCTGGAACTTCCAAAGGGTCCTTCACACCCTTGCTGCAACTCAAGAAGTTCCCCGAACATACCCGTCTCCACTCGAGAGGAATGCACGAGAGTCTCGCCCACATGCCAGAGGTAGCCCCGTTTCCGCCTCCTAGCTCGAGAGGAGGTATCCATTGCCCTGCGTGGTCGGGAAAGAATTCCCGGCGTTGCCGTCGCATCTCAAGAGGAGGCGCTCTCCACAGGAAAGGCGAGAGGAACTCCAGGGTCGTGCCACCATTCCCAGAGTCCCCCAGATGTCTCAGTCCATTCCAGGGAAACCTGTTTTCCCTGCACTGCCTCGGCTTTCACGCTGAGGTATCGACTCACACCACGGTGGCACGTGGGACAGCCCTGTGGGAAAGCCTCGTGGGAAAGCCTCGTGGGAAAGCCTCGAGGGAAAGCCACAGATCCCTTGATCCACGCGAAGGGAAGCGTGACACTGCGTGCTAAATCTCGGGAAAGAAAGCACACGTGCATGCCCCCACTCGAGACGAGGACTGACTCCCCTGGGGAGTACTCCAGAAGTACCCCAAGATCCAAGTCAGCACTGGAGAGGAATGCCTCAGGTTCCGGCACCGTACTCCACACAAGGTCTTAGGCCCAGGCATCGACTGGAGAGACATCACGAGAGGCTCCCGAGCAACTTCGCAATGGGGACTGGCCTTTCCTGAGGACCACCAGAGCGGGTCCCTGAGGTCCCCATCGTAAGTCGAGAGCACCTGCCGCAACTCGAGATAATCCAGGAGGTTCTCCCCTCCAGGCAAGATAGAGGCCCATTTCTGCTGAGGCATCTCGAGGCTAATCAACAACTAACCTCTGGAACTTCCACAGGGTCTTCACACCCTTTCTGCAACTCAAGAAGTTCCCCAACATACTAGTCTCCACTCGAGAGGAAGCACGAGAGTCCCGCCCACATGCAGAGGAGCCCGTTTTTACGCCTCCTAGCTCGAGAGGAGGGATCCTTTCCCTGAGTGGTCGGGAAAAAATTCCCGGCGTTCCCGTCGCATCTCAAGAGGAGGCGCCCTCCACAGGAAAGGCGAGAGGAACTCCAGGGTCGTGCGACCATTCCCAGAGTCCCCCAGATGTCTCAGTCCATTCCAGGGAAACCTGTTTTCCCTGCACTGCGTCGACTTTCAAGCCGAGGATCGACTCACACCAAGGTGGCACGTGGGACAGCCCTGTGGGAAAGGCCTCGTGGGAAAGCCTCGTGGGAAAGCCTCGAGGGAAAGCAACAGATCCCTTGATCCATGCGAAGGGAAGCGCGACAATGCTGTTACAGCTCGGGAAGGAAAGCGCACGTGCATGCCCCCACTCGAGACGAAGGACTGACTCCCCTGGGTAGACTCCAGAAGTACCCCAAGGTCCATGTCAGCACTGGAGAGGAATCCTCAGGTTCAGCACTGAGAGGAATCCTCAGGTTCCGGCACTGACTCCACACAAGGTCTTAGGTCCCAGCATCGACGGGAGAGGAATCCCGAGAGACCCTGAGCAACTCGCATGGCGACTGGCCTTTCCTGAGGCCACCAGAGCGGGTCGCTGAGGTCCCCGTCGTAAGTCGAGAGCACTCTGCCACAACTCGAGAAAATCCAGGAGGTACTCCCCTCCAGGCGTAGATGAGGCCCATTTCCACTGAGGCTTCTCGAGGCTAATAACACCTAACATCTGGAACTTCCAAAGGGTCCTTCACACCCTTGCTGCAACTCAAGAAGTCCCCCGACATACCCGTCTCCACTCGAGAGGAAGCACGAGATTTCCGCCCACATCCAGAGGAGCCCCGTTTCCGCCTCCTAGCTCGAAGGAGGGATCCTTTCCCTGCGTGTTCGGGAAAGAATTCCCGGCGTTCCCGTCGCATCTCAAGAGGAGGCGCTCTCCACAGGAAAGGCAGAGGAACTCCAGGGTCGTGCCACCATTCCCAGAGTCCCCCAGATGTCTCAGTCCATTCCAGGGAAACCTGTTTTCCCTGCATGCCTCGACTTTCAAGCCGAGGATCGACTCACACCAGGGTCCACGTGGGAAAGCCCTGTGGGAAAGCCTCGTGGGAAAGGCTCGTGGGAAAGCCTCCAGGGAAAGCCCCTGATCCTTGATCCACGGAAGGGAAGCGCGACACTGCTGCTACAGCTCGGGAGGAGAAGCGCACGTGCATGCCCCCACTCGAGACGAGGACTGACTCCCCTGGGGAGACTCCAGAAGTACCCCAAGTTCCATAGTCAGCACTGGAGAGGAAACCTCAGGTTCCGGAACTGATTCCACACAAGGTCTTAGGCCCCAGCAACGACGGGAGAGGAATCCCGAGAGGCCCCCGAGCAACTCGCATGGTGACTGGCCTTTCCTGAGGCCACCAGAGCGGGTCCCTGAGGTCCCCGTGGTAAGTCGAGATCACCTGCCGCAACTGGAGAAAATCCAGTATGTTCTCCCCTCCAGGCGAGATGTGGCCCATTTCCGCTGAGGAGTCTCGAGGCTAATCACACCTAACCTCTGGAACTACCAACAGGTCCTTCACACCCTTGCTGCAACTCAAGAAGTTCCCCGACATACCCGTATCCACTCGAGAGGAAGCACGAGTCCCGCCACATCCAGAGGAGCCCGTTTCCGCCTCTAGCTCGAGAGTAGCGATCCTTTCCC
>NW_017194048.1:0-9518 GCF_001704415.2 Capra hircus
TCTAGAGCTAGGAGGCGGAAACGGGTCTCCTCTGGATGTGGGCGGGACTCTCGTGCTTCCTCTCGAGTGGAGACGGGTATGTCGGGGAACTTCTTGAGTTGCAGTAAAGGGTGTGAAGACCCTTTGGAAGTTCCCAGATGTTAGATGTGATTAGCCTCGAGACACCTCAGCGGAAATGGGCCTCATCTCGCCTGGAAGGGAGAACCTCCTGTATTTTCTCGAGTTGCGGCAGGGGCTCTCCTGCTTACGACGGGGACTTCAGGGACCCGCTCTGGTGGCCTCAGGAAAAGGCCAGTCCCCTTGCGATGCTTGGGGCTCTCATGATTCCTCTCCAGTCACTGACAGGACCTAAGACTTGTGTGGAGTCGGTGCCGGAACCTGAGGATTCCTCTCCAGTGCTGACATGGATCCTGGGGTATTTCTGGAGTCTCCCCAGGGAGTCAGTCCTCGTCTCGAGTGGGGCATGCACGTGCGCTTTCCTTCCGAGCTGTAGCAGCAGTGTCGCGCTTCCTCCCGTGGATGAAGGGATCAGGGTCTTTCCCTTGTGGCTTTCCCACGAGGCTTTCCCCACGAGGCATTCCACAGGGCTGTCCCACGTGCACCGTGGTGTGAGTCGATCCTCGCTTGAAAGTCGAGGCAGTGCACGGAACAGGTTTCCCTCGAATGGACTGAGACATCTGGGGGACTCTGGGAATGGTGGCACGACCTGGAGTTCCTCTTGCCTTTCCTGTGGAGAGCTCCTCCTCTTGAGATGCGACGGGAACACCGGCAATTCTATCCAGACACGCTGGGAAAGGATCCCTCCTCTCGAGCTAGGAGGCGGAAAAGGCTCCTCTGGATGTGGGCGGGGACTCTCGTGCTTCCTCTCGAGTGGAGACGGGTATGTGGGGGAACTTCTTGAGTTACAGCAAGGGTGTGAATGCCCTTTGGAAGTTCCATAGGTCAGGTGTGATTAGGCTCCAGATACCTCAGCGGAAATAGGACTCAGCTCCCCTGGAGGGGAGAACCTCCTGTATTTTCTCGAGTTGCGGCAGGGGCTCTCGACTTACGACGGGGACCTCAGGGACCCGCTGTGGTGGCCTCAGGAAAGGCCAGTCCCCGTGCGAGTTGCTCGGGGCCTCTCAGGATTCCTCTCATGTCGATGCCGGGGCCTAAGATATTGTGTGGAGTGGGTGCCGGAACCTGAGGATTCCTCTCCAGTGCTGACGTGGATCTTGGGGTACTTTTGGAGTCTCCCCAGCGGGTCAGTCGTCCTCTCGAGTGGCGGGAATTCACGTGCGCATTACTCCCGAGCTGAAGCAGCAGTGTCACGCTTCCCTTTGAGAGGTTCAAGGGATAAGGGGCTTTCCCTTGAGGCTTTCCAACGAGGATTTCCCACGACGCTTTCCCACGACGCTTTCCAACGACGCTTTCCCACCAGGCTTTCCCACGAGGCTTTCCCACAGTGATGTCCCACGTGCCACCGTGGTGTCAGTCGATCCTCGGTTTGAAAGTCGAGGCCAGTGCCGGGGAAACAGGATTCCCTGGAATGGACTGAGACATCTGGGGGACTCGAGGAATGTGGCACGACCCTGGAGTTCCTCTCACCTTTCCTGTGGAGAGCGCCGCCTCTTGAGATGTGACGGGAACCCCGGGAATTCTTTTCCGAACACGCAGGGAAAGGATCCCTCCTGTCGGCTCGGAGGAGGTAAAGGGCTCCTCTGGATGTGGGCGGGACTCTCGTGCTTCCTCTCGAGTGGAGACGGGTATGTCGGGGAACGTCTTGAGTTGCAGCAAGGGTGTGAAGGGCCCTTTGGAATGTCCAGAGGTTAGGTGTGATTAGCCTGGAGACGCCTCAGCAGAAATGGGCCTCATCTCGCCTGGAGGGCAGAACCTCCTGGATTTTCTCGGGTTTCGCAGGTGCTCTCGACTTACGACGGGGACCTCAGGGAACCGCTCTGGTGGCCTCAGGAAAGGCCAGTCCCCCATGCGAGTTGCTCGGGGGCCTCTCGGGATTCCTCTCCCGTCGATGCCGGGACCTAAGATCTTGTGTGGAGTCGGTGCCGGAACCTGAGGATTCCTCTCCAGTGCTGACATGGATCTTGGGGTACTTCTGGAGTCTCACCAGGGGAGTGTGTCCTCGTCCCGAGTGGGGGCATGGACGTGCGCTTTCCTCCCGAGCTGTAGCAGCAGCGTCACTCTTCACTTCGCGTGGATCAAGGGATCTGTGGCTTTCCCTCGAGGCTTTCCCACAGGGCTGTCCCATGTGCCACCGTGGTGTGAGTCGATACTCGGCTTGAAAGTCGAGGCAGTGCAGGCAAAACAGGTTTCCCTGGAATGGACTGAGACATCTGGGGGGACTCTGGGAATGGTGGCACGACCCTGGAGTTCCTCTCGCCTTTCCTGTGGAGAACACCTCATCTTGAGATGCGACTGGACCGCCGGGAATTCTTTCCCGACCCTGCAGGGAAAGGATCCCTCCTCTCGAGCTATGAGGCGGAAACGGGTCTCCTCTGTATGTGGGCGGGACTCTCGTGCTTTCTCTCGAGTGGAGACGGGTA
Organism: Capra hircus; assembly: GCF_001704415.2. Taxonomy (NCBI): domain Eukaryota; kingdom Metazoa; phylum Chordata; class Mammalia; order Artiodactyla; family Bovidae; genus Capra; species Capra hircus. The sequence goes on from NW_017194048.1 coordinate 2,541, forward strand.
TGTCGGCGAACTTCTTGAGTTGCAGATATGGTGTGAAGGACCATTTGGAAGTTCCAGAAGGTTAGGTGTGATTAGCCTGGAGACGCCTCAGCAGAAATGGGCCTCATCTCGCCTGGAGGGGAGAACCTCCTGGATTTTCTCAAGTTGCGGCAGGTGCTCTGGACTTAGGACGGGGAACACAGGGACCCGCTCTGGTGGCCTCAGGAAAGGCCAGTCCCCATGCGAGTTGCTCGGGGGCCTCTCGGGATTCCTCTCCCTTCTATACCGGGGCCTAAGATCTTGTGTGGAGTCGGTGCCGGAACCTGAGGATTCCTCTCCAGTGCTGACATGGATCTTGGGGTGCTTCTGGAGTCTCCCCAGGGGAGTCAGTCCTCGTCCCGAGTGGGGGCATGCACGTGCGCTTTCCTCCCGAGCTGTAGCAGCACTGTCACACTTCCCTTCGCGTGGATCAAGGGATCTGTGGCTTTCCATCGAGGCTTTCCCTTGAGGTTTCCCACGAGACTTTCCCACGAGGCTTTCCCACAGGGCTGTCCCACGTGCCACCGTGGTATGAGTCGTTCCTCGGCTTGAAAGTCGAGGCAGTGCAGGGAAAACAGGTTTCCCTGGAACGGACTGAGACATCTGGGGGACTCTGGGAATGGTGGCACGACCCTTGATTCCCTTTCGACTTTCATGTGGAGAGCGCCTCCTCTTGAGATGCCACAGGAACGACAGGAATTCTTTCCCGACCCTGCAGGGAAAGGATCCCTCCTCTCGAGCTAGGAGGCGGTAACGGGGCTCCTCTGGATGTGGGCGGGACGCTCGTGCTTCCTCTCGAGTGGCAGACGGGTATGTCCGGGAACTTCTTGGAGTTGCAGGCAAGGGTGTGAAGGACCCTTTGTAAGTTCCAGAGTTTAGGTGTGATTAGCCTTGAGACACCTCAGCGGAAATAGGCCTCATCTCCCCTGGAAGGGAGAACCTCCTGGATTTTCTCAAGTTGCGGCAGGTGCTCTGGACTTAGGACGGGGAACACAGGGACCCGCTCTGGTGGCCTCAGGAAAGGCCAGTCCCCATGCGAGTTGCTCCGGGGCCTCTCGGGATTCCTCTCCCTTCGATACCGGGGCCTAAGACCTTGTGTGGAGTCGGTGCCGGAACCTGAGGATTCCTCTCCAGTGCTGACATGGATCTTGGGGTACTTCTTAAGTCTCCCCAGGGGAGTCAGTCCTTGTCTCGAGTGGGGGCATGCACGTGCGCTTTCCTCCCGAGCTGCAGCAGCAGTGTCACCGTTCCCTTCGCGTGGATCAAGGGACCTGTGGCTTTCTCTCGAGGCTTTCCCACGAGGCTTTCCCACGAGGCTTTCCCACAGGGTTGTCCCACGTGCCACCATGGTGTGAGTTGATTCTCGGCTTGAAAGTCGAGGCAGTGCAGGGAAAACAAGTTTCCCTGTAATAAACTGAGACATCTGGGGGACTCTGGGAATGGTGGCACGACCCTGGAGTTCCTCTCGGCTTTCCTGTGGAGAGCGACTTCTCTTGAGATGCGACGGAAACGCCGGGAATTCTTTCCCGACAACGCAGGGAAAGGATCCCTCTTCTCGAGCTAGGAGGCGGAAACGGTGCTCCTCTGGATGTGGGCGGGACTCTCGGGCTTTCTCTTGAGTGGAGACGGGTATGTCGGGGAACTTCTTGAGTTGCAGCAAGGCTGTGAAGGACCCTTTGAAGTTCCAGAGGTTACGTGTGATTAGCCTCGAAACACCTCAGCGGAAATGGGCCTCATCTCGCCCTGGAGGGGAGAAACTCCTGGATTTTCTTGAGTTGTGGCAGGTGCTCTCAACTTACGACGGGTACCACATGGACCCGCTCTTGGTGGCCTCACGAAAGGCCAGTCCCCAGGCGAATTGCTCGGGGGCCTCTCGGGATTCCTCTCTCGTCAATGCCGGGTCATAAGACCTTGTGTGGATTCGGTGCCGGAACCTGTAGGATTCCTCTCCAGTGCTGACATGGATCTTGGGGTACTTCTGGAGTCTCCCCAGGGGAGTCAGTCCTCGTCTCGAGTGGGGGCATGCACGTGCGCTTTCCTTCCCAGCTGTAGCAGCAGTGTTGCGCTTCCCTTCGCCTGGATCACGGCATCTGTGTATTTCCCTCGAGGCTTTCCCCCGAGGCTTTCCCACGAGGCTTTCCCACAGGGCTGTCCCACGTGCCACCGTGGTGTGAGTCTATCCTCGGCCTTGAAAGTCGAGGCAGTGCAGGGAAAACAGGTTTCCCTGGAATGGACGCAGACATCTGGGGGACTCTGGAATGGTGGCACGACCCTGGAGTTCCTCTCGCCTTTCCTGTGGAGACCGCCTCCTCTTGAAATGCTATGGTAACCCCGGGAATTCTTTCCCTACCACGCAGGGAAAGGGTCCCTCCTCTGGAGCTTGGAGGCGGAAACGGGGCTCCTCTGGATGTGAGCGGGACTCTAGTGCTTCCTCTCAAGTGGAGACGGGTATGTCGGGGAACTTCTTGAGTTGCAGCAAGGGTGTGAATAACCGTTTGGAAGTTCAAGAGGTTAGGTGTGATTAGCTTCGAGACGCCTCAGCGGACAAGGGCCTCATCTCGCCTGGAGGGGAAAACCTCCTGGATTTTCTCAAGTTGCGGCAGGTGCTCTGGACTTAGGACGGGGAACACAGGGACCCGCTCTGGTGGCCTCAGGAAAGGCCAGTCCCCATGCGAGTTGCTCGGGGGCCTCTCGGGATTCCTCTCCCTTCGATACCGGGGCCTAAGACCTTGTGTGGAGTCGGTGCTGGAACCTGAGGATTCCTCTCCAGTGCTGACATGGATCTTGGGTTACTTCTGGAGTCTCCTCAGGGGAGTCAGTCCTCGTCTCGAGAGGGGGCATGCACGTGCGCGTTCCTCCCGAGCTGTAGCAGCACTGTCACGCTTCCCTTCGCGTGGATCAAGGGATCTGTGGCTTTCCCTCGAGCTTTTCCACGAGGCTTTCCCACGAGGCTTTCCCACAGGGCTGTCCCACGTGCCACCGTGGTGTGAGTCGATCCTCGGCTTGAAAGTCGAGGCAGTGCAGGGAAAACAGGTTTCCCTGGAATGGACTGAGACATCTGAGGGACTCTGGGAATGGTGGCACGACCCTGGAGTTCCTCTCGCCTTTCCTGTGGAGAGCGCCTCCTCTTTAGATGCCTCGGGAAATCCAGGAATTCTTTCCCGACTACGCAGGGAAAGGATCCCTCCTCTCTAGCAAGGAGGCGGAAACGGGTCTCCTCTGGATGTGGGTGGGACTTTCGTGGTTCCTGTCGAGTGGAGACGGGCATGTTGGGGAACTTCTTGATTTGCAGTAAGGGTGTGAAGGATCCTTTGGAAGGTCCAGAGTTTAGGTGTGATTAGCCTCGAGACGCCTCAGCGGAAATGGGCCTCATCTCGCCAGGAGAAGAGAACCTCCTGGATTTTCTCGAGTTGCAGCAGGTGCTCTCGACTTACGACGGGGACATCAGGGACCCGCTCTTGCGGCCTCACGAAAGGCCAGTCCCCATGCGAGTTGCTCATGGGCCTATCGGGATTCCTCTCCCGTCGATGCCGGGACCTAAGATCTTGTGTGGAGTCTGTGCCAAAACGTGAGGATTCCTCTCCATTGCTGACATGTACCTTGGGGTACTTCTGGAGTCTCCCCAGGGGAGTCAGTCCTCGTCTCGAGTGGGGGCATGCACGTGCACTTTCCTCCGAACTGAAGCAGCAGTGTTGAGCTTCCCTTCGCGAGGATCAAGGGATATGTGGCTTTCCCTCGAGGCTTTCCCACGACGCTTTCCCACGACGCTTTCCAACGACGGTTTCCCACCAGGCTTTCCCACGAGGCTTTCCCACAGGGCTGTCCCACGTGCCACCGTGGTGTGAGTCGATCCTTGGCTTGAAAGTCGAGGCAGTGCAGGGAAAACAGGTTTCCCTGGAATGGACTGAGACATCTGGGGGACTCTGGGAATGTGGCACGACCCTGGAGTTCCTCTCGCCTTTCCTGTGGAGAGTACCTCCACTTGAGATGGGACGGGAACGCCGGGAATTCTTTCCCGAACACGCAGGGAAAGGATCCCTCCTCTCGAGCTTGGAGGCGGAAACGGGGCTCCTCTGGATGTGGGCGGAACTCTCGTGCTTCCTCTCGAGTGGAGACGGGTATGTCGGGGAACTTCTTGAGTTGCAGCAAGGGTGTGAAGGACCCTATGGAAGTTCCAGAGTTTAGGTGTGATTAGCCTCCAGACGCCTCAGCGGAAATTGGCCTCATCTCGCCTGAAGTGGAGAACCTCCTGGATGTTCTCGAGTTGCGGCAGGTGCTCTCGACTTAAGACGGGGACCTCAGGGACCCGCTCTGGTGGCCTCAGGAAAGGCCTGTCCCCAGGCGAGTAGCTCGGGGGCCTCTTGGGATTCCTCTCCCTTCGATGCCAGGGCCTAAGACCTTGTGTGGAGTCGGTGCTAGAACCTGAGGATTCCTCTCCAGTGCTGACATGGATCTTAGGGTACTTCTGGAGTCTCCCCAGGGGAGTCAGTCCTCCTCTCAGTGGGGGCATGGACGTGCGCTTTACTCCCGCGTTGTAGCAGCAGTGTCACCCACCCTTCGCGTGGATTATGGGATCAGTGGCTTTCCATCGAGGCTTTCCCACGAGGCTTTCCCACGAGGCTTTCCCACGAGGTTTTCCCACAGGGCTGTCCCACGTGCCACCGTCGTGTGAGTCGATCCTCGGCTTGAAAGTTGAGACAGTGCAGGGAAAACAGGTTTCCCTGGAATGGACTGAGACATCTGGGGGACTCTGGGAATGGTGGCACGACCCTGGAGTTCCTCTCGCCTTTCCTGTGGAGAGCACCTCATCTTGAGATGCGACGGGAACACCGGGAATTCCTTCCAGACCACGCAGGGAAAGGATCCCTCCTCTCCAGCTATGAGGCGGAAACGAGGCTCCTCTGGATGTGGGCGGGACTCTCGTGCTTCCTCTCCAGTGGAGACGGGTATATCGGGGGAACTTCTTGAGTTGCAGCAAGGGTGTGAAGGACCCTTTGGAAGTTCCAGAGGTTAGGTGTGATTAGCCTCGAGAAGCCTCAGCTGAAATGGGCCTCATCTCGCCTGCAGGGGAGAACCTCCTGGATTTTCTCGAGTTGGGGCAGGTGCTCTTGACTTAAGACGGGGACCTCAGGGACCCAGCTCTGGTGGCCTCAGGAAAGGCCAGTCCCCCTGCGAGTTGCTTGGGGTCTTCTCGGGATTCCTCTCCCGTCGATGCCGGGCCCTAAGACCTTGTGTGGAGTTGGTGCCGGAACCTGAGGATTCCTCTCCAGTGCTGATATGGATCTGCGGTACTTCTGGAGTCTTCCCAGGGGAGTCAGCCCACGTCTCGAGTGGGGCATGCACGTGCGCTTTCCTCCCGAGCTGTAGCAGCAGTGTCACGCTTCCCTTCGCGTGGATCAAGGGATCTGTGGCTTTCCCTCGAGGCATTCCCACGAGGCTTTCCCACGAGGCTTTCCCACAGGGCTGTCCCACGTGCCACCGTGGTGTGAGTCGATCCTCGGCTTGAAAATGGAGGCAGTGCAGGGAAAACAGTTTTCCCTGTAGTGGACTGAGACATCTGGGGGACTCTGGGAATGGTGGCACGACCCTGGAGCTCCTCTCCCCTCTCCGGTGGGAGAGTGACACCTCTTGAGATGTGACGGGAACGCCGGGAATTCTTTACCGACCACGCAGGGAAAGGATGCCTCCCTCGAGCTAGGAGTCGGAAACAGGGCTCCTCTGGATGTGGGCGGGACTCTCGTGCTTCCTCTCGAGTGGAGACGGGTATGTCGGGGAACTTCTTGAGTTGCAGCAAGGCTGTGAAGGACCCTTTGGAATTTCCATAGGTTAGGTGTGATTAGCCTCGAGACGCCTCAGGGGAAATGGGCCTCATCTCGCCTGGAGGGGAGACCCTCCTGGATTTTCTCGAGTTGCAGCAGGTGCTCTTGACTTACGACGGGGGACCTCTGGGACCCGCTCTGGTGGCTTCAAGAAAGACAGTCCCCATGTGAGTTGCACGGGACCTCTTGGGATTCCTCTCCTGTCGATGCCGGGGCCTAAGTCCTTGTGTGGCATCGGTGCCGGAAACTGAGGATGCCTCTCCAGTGCTGACATGGATCTTGGGGTACTTCTGGAGTCTTCCCAGGGGAGTCAGTCCTCGTCTCGAGTGGGGGCATGCACGTGCGCTTTCCTCCCGAGTTGTAGCAGCAGTGTCACACTTCCCTTCGCGAGGTTCAAGGGATCAGAAGCTTTCCTCGAGGCTTTCCACGAGGCTTTCCCACGAGGCTTTCCCACAGGGCTGTCCACGTGCCACCGTTGTGTGAGTCGATCATCGGCTTGAAAGTCGAGGCAGTTCAGGGTAAACAGGTTTCCCTGGAATGTACTGAGACATCTGGGGGACTCAGGGAATGGTGGCACGACCCTGGAGATCCTCTCGACATTCCTGTGGAGAGCGAGTCCTCTTGAGATGTGACGGAAACGCCGGGAAATCTTTCCCGACAACACAGGAAAGGATCCCTCCTCTCGAGCTAGGAGGCGGAAACGGGGCTCCTCTGGATGTGGGCGGGACTCTCGTGCTTCCTCTCGAGTGGAGACGGGTATGTCGGGGAACTTGTTGAGTTGCAACAATGGTGTGAAGGACCCTTTGTAGGTTCCAGAGTTTAGGTGTGATAAGCCTTGAGACGCCTCAGCGAAATTGGGCCTTTTCTTGGGTTGCAGCAGGTGCTCTCGACTTACGACGGACCTCAGGGACCCGCTCTGTTGGCCTCGAAAGGCCAGTCCCCATGTGAGTTGCTCGGGGCCTCTCGGGATACCTATCCCGTCGATGCCGGGCCTAAGACCTTGTGTGGAGTCGATGCCGAAATCTGACGATTCCTCTCCAGTGCTGACATGGATCTTGGGTGCTTCTGGAGTCTCCCGCGGGAGTCAGTCCTCGTCTCGATGGCATGCACGTGCGCTTTCTTCCGAGCTGAAGCAGCTGTG